>NW_021823115.1:1556133-1606421 GCF_901001165.1 Salmo trutta | reverse complement strand
TGGATAATAGGGGTCAGAAACTAGCTAGTGGATTACTGTGGAAATGAAATAGCTAGTTGGATTATAGTGGAACATGAAACTAGCTATTTTGATTTTAGTGGATATGAAACTAGCTAGTTGGCATTATAGGGGTCAGAAACTAGCTAGTTGGATATCGTGGAAGAAAACTAAGCTAGTTGGATTATAGTGGTAATGAAAAGAGCTAGTTGGAGTATAGGGGTCAGACACTAGCTCGGTTGGATTAAAGGGGTCAAGAAACTTGCTAGTTGGATTATAGTGGTAATGAAACTAGCTAGTTGGATTATAGTGGTAATGAAACTAGCTAGTTGGATTTTAGTGGTAATGAAACTAGCTAGTTGGATTATAGGGGTCAGAAACTAGCTAGTTGGATAATAGGGGTCAGAAACTAGCTAGTTGGATTATAGTGGTAATGAAACTAGCTAGTTGGATTTTAGTGGTAATGAAACTAGCTAGTTGGATTATAGGGGTCAGAAACTAGCTAGTTGGATTGTAGTGGTAATGAAACTAGCTAGTTGATTTATAGTGGTAATGAAACTAGCTACTTTGATTATAGGGGTCAGAAAATAGCTAGTTGGATTATAGGGGTCAGAAACTAGCTAGTTGGATATTAGGGGCAGCAAACTAGGCTAGTTGGATTATAGTGGTAATGAAACTAGCTAGTGTGGATTATAGGGGTCAGAAACTTAGCTAGTTGGAGTATAGTGGTAATGAAACTAGCTAGTTGGAGTATAGTGGTAATGAAACTAGCTAGTTGGATTATAGTGGTAATGAAACTAGCTAGTTGGATTATAGTGGTAATGAAACTAGCTAGTTGGATTATAGTGGTAATGAAACTAGCTAGATGGATTATTGTGGTAATGAAACTAGCTTGTTGGATTATAGTGGTAATGAAACTAGCTAGTTGGAGTATAGTGGTAATGAAACTAGCTAGTTGGAGTATAGTGGTAATGAAACTAGCTAGTTGGATTATAGGGGTCAGAAACTAGCTAGTTGGAGTATAGTGGTAATGAAACTAGCTAGTTGGATTATAGTGGCCAGAAACTAGCTAGTTGGATTATAGGGGTCAGAAACTAGCTAGTTGGATTATAGTGGTAATGAAACTAGCTAGTTGGAGTATAGGGGTCAGAAACTAGCTAGTTGGATTATAGTTGTAATGAAACTATCTAGTTGGATTATAGTGGTAATGAAACTAGCTAGTTGGATTTTAGTGGTTAATGAAACTAGCTAGTTGGATTATAGGGGTCAGAAACTAGCTAGTTGGATTATAGTGGTAATGAAACTAGCTAGTTGGATTATAGTGGTCAGGAACGGCTAGTTGGAGTACAGGGGTCAGAAAACTAGCTAGTTGGATTATAGTGGTAATGAAACTAGCTAGTTGGAGTATAGTGGTAATGAAACTAGCTATTTGGAGTATAGTGGTAATGAAACTATCAATTTGGATTATAGTGGTAATGAAACTAGCTAGTTGGATTTTAGTGGTAATGAAACTAGCTAGTTGGATTTTAGTGGTAATGAAATTAGCTAGTTGGATTATAGTGGTCAGAAACTAGCTAGTTGGATTATAGTGGTCAGAAACTAGTTAGTTGGATTATAGTGGTACTGAAACTAGCTAGTTGGAGTATAGGGGTCAGAAACTAGCTAGTTGGAGTATAGTGGTAATGAAACTAGCTAGTTGGATTATAGTGGTAATGAAACTAGCTAGTTGGATTATAGGGGTAATGAATCTAGCTAGTTGGATTATAGGGGTCAGAAACTAGCTAGTTGGAATATAGGGGTCAGAAACTAGCTATTTGGATTATAGTGGTAATGAAACTAGCTAGTTGGATTTTAGTGGTAATGAAACTAGCTAGTTGGATTATAGGGGTCAGAAACTAGCTAGTTGGATTATAGTGTTAACGAAACTAGCTCGTTGGATTATAGTGTTAATGAAACAATCTAGTTGGATTATAGTGGTAATGAAACTAGCTAGTTGGAGTATAGGGGTCAGAAACTAGCTAGTTGGATTATAGTGGTAATGAAACTAGCTAGTTGGATTATAGTGGTAATGAAACTAGCTAGTTGGATTATAGTGGTAATGAACTAGCTAGTTGGATTATAGGGGTCAGAAACTAGCTAGCTGGATTATAGGGGTCAGACACTAGCTAGTTGGATTATAGTGGTAATGAAACTAGCTAGTTGGAGTATAGGGGTGAAAATCTAGCTAGTTGGATTATAGTGGTAATAAAACTTTCTAGATGGAGTATAGTGGTAATGAACTAGCTAGTTGTATTTTAGTGGTAATGAAACTAGCTAGTTGGATTATAGGGTCAGACACTAGCTAGTTTGATTATAGGGGTCAGAAACTAGCTAGTTGGATTATAGTGGTAATGAAACTAGCTAGTTGGATTATAGGGGTCAGAAACTAGCTAGTTGGATTATAGTGTTAATGAAACTAGCTAGTTGGATTATAGTGGAAATGAAACTAGCTAGTTGGATTATAGTGGTAATGAAACTAGCTAGTTGGATTATAGGGGTGAGAAACTAGCTAGTTGGATTATAGGGGTAATGAAACTAGCTAGTTGGATTGTAGTGGTAATGAAACTAGCTAGTTGGATTTTAGTGGTAATGAAACTAGCTAGTTGGATTATAGGGGTCAGAAACTAGCTAGTTGGATTTTAGTGTTAATGAAACTAGCTAGTTGGATAATAGGGGTCAGAAACTAGCTAGTTGGATTATAGTGGAAATGAAACTAGCTAGTTGGATTATAGTGGAAATGAAACTAGCTATTTTGATTTTAGTGGTAATGAAACTAGCTAGTTGGATTATAGGGGTCAGAACCTAGCTAGTTGGATTATAGTGGAAATGAAACTAGCTAGTTGGATTATAGTGGTAATGAAAATAGCTAGTTGGAGTATAGGGGTCAGACACTAGCTCGTTGGATTAAAGGGGTCAAGAAACTTGCTAGTTGGATTATAGTGGTAATGAAACTAGCTAGTTGGATTATAGTGGTAATGAAACTAGCTAGTTGGATTTTAGTGGTAATGAAACTAGCTAGTTGGATTATAGGGGTCAGAAACTAGCTAGTTGGATAATAGGGGTCAGAAACTAGCTAGTTGGATTATAGTGGTAATGAAACTAGCTAGTTGGATTTTAGTGGTAATGAAACTAGCTAGTTGGATTATAGGGGTCAGAAACTAGCTAGTTGGATTGTAGTGGTAATGAAACTAGCTAGTTGATTTATAGTGGTAATGAAACTAGCTACTTTGATTATAGGGGTCAGAAAATAGCTAGTTGGATTATAGGGGTCAGAAACTAGCTAGTTGGATATTAGGGGTCAGAAACTAGCTAGTTGGATTATAGTGGTAATGAAACTAGCTAGTGGGATTATAGGGGTCAGAAACTAGCTAGTTGGAGTATAGTGGTAATGAAACTAGCTAGTTGGAGTATAGTGGTAATGAAACTAGCTAGTTGGATTATAGTGGTAATGAAACTAGCTAGTTGGATTATAGTGGTAATGAAACTAGCTAGTTGGATTATAGTGGTAATGAAACTAGCTAGATGGATTATTGTGGTAATGAAACTAGCTTGTTGGATTATAGTGGTAATGAAACTAGCTAGTTGGAGTATAGTGGTAATGAAACTAGCTAGTTGGAGTATAGTGGTAATGAAACTAGCTAGTTGGATTATAGGGGTCAGAAAACTAGCTAGTTGGAGTATAGTGGTAATGAAACTAGCTAGTTGGATTATAGTGGCCAGAAACTAGCTAGTTGGATTATAGGGGTCAGAAACTAGCTAGTTGGATTATAGTGGTAATGAAACTAGCTAGTTGGAGTATAGGGGTCAGAAACTAGCTAGTTGGATTATAGTTGTAATGAAACTATCTAGTTGGATTATAGTGGTAATGAAACTAGCTAGTTGGATTTTAGTGGTAATGAAACTAGCTAGTTGGATTATAGGGGTCAGAAACTAGCTAGTTGGATTATAGTGGTAATGAAACTAGCTAGTTGGATTATAGTGGTCAGAAACTGGCTAGTTGGAGTACAGGGGTCAGAAACTAGCTAGTTGGATTATAGTGGTAATGAAACTAGCTAGTTGGAGTATAGTGGTAATGAAACTAGCTATTTGGAGTATAGTGGTAATGAAACTATCTATTTGGATTATAGTGGTAATGAAACTAGCTAGTTGGATTTTAGTGGTAATGAAACTATCTATTTGGATTATAGTGGTAATGAAACTAGCTAGTTGGATTTTAGTGGTAATGAAATTAGCTAGTTGGATTATAGTGGTCAGAAACTAGCTAGTTGGATTATAGTGGTCAGAAACTAGTTAGTTGGATTATAGTGGTACTGAAACTAGCTAGTTGGAGTATAGGGGTCAGAAACTAGCTAGTTGGAGTATAGTGGTAATGAAACTAGCTAGTTGGATTATAGTGGTAATGAAACTAGCTAGTTGGATTATAGGGGTAATGAATCTAGCTAGTTGGATTATAGGGGTCAGAAACTAGCTAGTTGGAATATAGGGGTCAGAAACTAGCTAGTTGGATTATAGTGGTAATGAAACTAGCTAGTTGGATTTTAGTGGTAATGAAACTAGCTAGTTGGATTATAGGGGTCAGAAACTAGCTAGTTGGATTATAGTGTTAACGAAACTAGCTCGTTGGATTATAGTGTTAATGAAACAATCTAGTTGGATTATAGTGGTAATGAAACTAGCTAGTTGGAGTATAGGGGTCAGAAACTAGCTAGTTGGATTATAGTGGTAATGAAACTAGCTAGTTGGATTATAGTGGTAATGAAACTAGCTAGTTGGATTATAGTGGTAATGAACTAGCTAGTTGGATTATAGGGGTCAGAAACTAGCTAGCTGGATTATAGGGGTCAGACACTAGCTAGTTGGATTATAGTGGTAATGAAACTAGCTAGTTGGAGTATAGGGGTGAAAATCTAGCTAGTTGGATTATAGTGGTAATAAAACTTTCTAGATGGAGTATAGTGGTAATGAAACTAGCTAGTTGTATTTTAGTGGTAATGAAACTAGCTAGTTGGATTATAGGGGTCAGACACTAGCTAGTTTGATTATAGGGGTCAGAAACTAGCTAGTTGGATTATAGTGGTAATGAAACTAGCTAGTTGGATTATAGGGGTCAGAAACTAGCTAGTTGGATTATAGGGGTCAGACACTAGCTAGTTGGATTATAGTGGTAATGAAACTAGATAGTTGGAGTATAGGGGTCAGAAACTAGCTAGTTGGATTATAGGGGTCAGACACTAGCTAGTTGGATTATAGTGGTAATGAAACTAGATAGTTGGAGTATAGGGGTCAGAAACTAGCTAGTTGGATTATAGGGGTCAGAAAGCAGACAGACGGCCTTGTCCTTGCCTCTCTTGGCAGAGCAGAGACATGGCACAACAGAGAGATGCCACCTCGCTGCGCCAACAGACCTGTTCCCTGGGCCCCTTGGCAACCACTCTGGAATCACGTTTACGTCCTGGGGGTGAGGGAGGAATGTGGACGGGATCATCACTCACTAATCACAGACTACCCTGATACACTGACACACTGCTAATTATAGACAACAATAGCTTCGTCCCAGAGACAACCTCGACTCCAGGGTGCTGCTAGAATCACAGTCTTCAGTGTCCTATGGGGTTTCCCTTCTCTCACAACCCTTAGAACAGAACTGTGTTTCCCTGGGAGAGCATCAATCCCCCTGCCAGATTAAGTGAAAAAGAGAACTCCCATCCCTCCAAATTAAATATCCTCCAGGCCAGTGAATGTGTCCATGCATTCATTGAACCATATCAATGAAATGTATTTATAAAGCCCTTCTTTACTTCAGCTGATGTCTCAAAGTGCTGTGCAGACACCCAGCCGTAACCCCCCCCCCCAAAAAAAACAGCAAGCAATACAGATGTAGAAGGCACGGTGGCTAGGAAAAACCTCCCCGTAGAAACTCCCTAGAAATAACCAGTGGAAGCAGCATTAACGAAGGAAGAGTTTGACTAAAGCAGATAGTATATTGTCTCTGTGAGGTGAGTACTACTACTACTCAACAGTGACATGTTCTCCAGACGCCGGCGTTGATTAGCAACATAGCATTTTCCACCGCAGCTGGGAAGACGTCTGGTTGAGCTCTGTCAGGGTTTTTTTTTTAGACTGCCAGGCTGGCAGGAACAGAGTTAACGCTCTGCACCGTGTCACCCAGAGCTGGGTTTTTTTCCGTCCTCGCAACACACGGAGTGGCATCATTTGCATGGGTTTGACATCCCCCCCCTAACGTCTCGTCTCCGTGCCCTCTCTGCGTCTGGCTGGTGGCGGCGCTGCCATCCGTGCCAATTAAAGGGATGGACCAGGTGGCACCTCACAGGTGGTCTTATAATCCCTGTAAAGATTCCACTTCATTAAGGAATCTGTTTCATGTGGGCCCGTTGGCTGATTGATAAATCTCCTGCACCACAGTCTCAGATTATGCCAAGTTAGACCGCGATAAGACACAAGGTTGACCTATGTCACACGGAGAGGATGTGGTGCTGCCAGCTCCAGCGTGTTCAGGAAGTAATAACGGTACAGGAAGTAATAGCAAGTCTGGATGCTGTTCACGAAGAGTTGAAATGAGACGGTTAGAAGAAGCTGATATTTATTCAGACTGACAAAGTTTTCAGTCTAATTCTCTAACGTTTGGTTCTCCAACCTGAAAACTGCAGTAGGATATACAGTAGGACATACAGTAGGACATACAGTAGGATATACAGTAGGACATGCAGTAGGACATAGAGTAGGATATACAATAGGATTTACAGTAGGATATACAGTAGGATATACAGTAGGACATACAGTAGAATATACAATAGGATTTACAGTAGGACATACAGTAGGATATACAGTAGGAAAGAGTTGGATCTACAATAGGATTTACAGTAGAATATACAGTAGGATATACAGTAGGACATAGAGTAGGATATACAGTAGGATATACAATAGGATATACAGTGGGACATAGAGTAGGATATACAATAGGATTTACAGTAGGACATACAGTAGGATATACAGTAGGATTTACAGTAGGACATACAGTAGGTTATACAGTAGGAGATACAATAGGACATACAGTAGAGCATATTGATCATCTAATAGCCACGCATAACAAAGCAACAATATCAAGAATTAAGATTTTAACCCTCATTTCTTAAATACAGTAAGTCTGTGCTGTAGGTGGCAGTAGACTGGGTTTACTAGATGTAATGTTTTAAGACTACTGTCAATGTTTTTTTTTACTGTGTAACGTCTGTCATGGTATTTAACAATGAGCTGCTACAAACTTGCCTTGGCAGACTCCAGACCACCCACGCATTCTATCAGATGTGACATTTAGTTATAGTATTGGCCTCACTTGAATCTCTATAATTTTCCTCTCAGTATTATAGCTATTACCCTCCGAAGAGACAGAGGCCCTGCCTCACGCAGCCCCTCCTGGGGAGGAGAGCCGCTGTGCCAGTCGGAGGAGGACTGGGGGTTCTGGTGTTGTGGTTAGATTAGTGAAACAGAGAGAGAGAGAGAGAGAAGGAGACGAGTCCTTCGTCAGAACTGTCTGACATGGCTGTCTAACGCTTCTCCACTCCCAGAGATATGTACCATATTCAAGGCTAGGGGCTGCAGAGATATGTACCATATTTAAGGATAGGGGCTGCAGAGATATGTACCATATTTAAGGATAGGGGCAGCAGAGATATGTACCATATTTAAGGCTAGGGGAGGCAGAGATATGTACCATATTCAAGGCTAGGGGCTGCAGAGATATGTACCATATTTAAGGCTAGGGGCAGCAGAGATATGTACCATATTTAGGGCTAGGGGCTGCAGAGATATGTACCATATTTAAGGCTAGGGGCAGCAGAGATATGTACCATATTTAAGGATAGGGGCTGCAGAGATATGTACCATATTTAAGGCTAGGGGCTGCAGAGATATGTACCATATTTAAGGATAGGGGCTGCAGAGATATGTACCATATTTAAGGATAGGGGCAGCAGAGATATGTACCATATTTAAGGCTAGGGGAGGCAGAGATATGTACCATATTTAAGGATAGGGGCAGCAGAGATATGTACCATATTTAGGGCTAGGGACAGCAGAGATATGTACCATATTTAAGGATAGGGGCAGCAGAGGTATGTACCATATTTATGGCTAGGGGCAGCAGAGATATGTACCATATTTAGGGCTAGGGGAGGCAGAGATATGTACCATATTTAGTGCTAGGGGCTGCAGAGATATGTACCATATTTAAGGATAGGGGCAGCAGAGATATGTACCATATTTAAGGATAGGGGCTGCAGAGATATGTACCATATTTAAGGATAGGGGCTGCAGAGATATGTACCATATTTAAGGCTAGGGGCTGCAGAGATATGCACCATATTTAAGGATAGGGGCTGCAGAGATATGTACCATATTTAAGGATAGGGGCAGCAGAGATATGTACCATATTTAAGGCTAGGGGAGGCAGAGATATGTACCATATTTAAGGATAGGGGCAGCAGAGATATGTACCATATTTAGGGCTAGGGACAGCAGAGATATGTACCATATTTAAGGATAGGGGCAGCAGAGATATGTACCATATTTATGGCTAGGGGCAGCAGAGATATGTACCATATTAGGGCTAGGGGAGGCAGAGATATGTACCATATTTAGGGCTAGGGCAGCAGAGAATACACTGTCTCTCTTTTTCTGGGAGCAGGCTGTCCATGCCCAGCTCCAATCAGAGGGACCGGTCCAATGTGTCCATGTTGAATACAGCTCCAGTCAGAGAGACCAGTTCTGTTCAGCTCCAGTCAGAGAGACCGGTCCAGTACAGTTCCAGTCCAGTCCAGTTCAGCTCCAGTCAGAGGGACCGGTCCAGTTCAGCTCCAGTCAGAGAGACCGGTCCAGTTCAGCTCCAGTCAGAGAGACCGGTCCAGTTCAGCTCCAGTCAGAGGGACCGGTCCAGTTCAGCTCCAGTCAGAGGGACCGGTCCAGTTCAGCTCCAGTCAGAGAGACCGGTCCAGTTCAGCTCCAGTCAAAGAGACCGGTCCAGTTCAGCTCCAGTCAGACCACATCATCTTCATCCTCCATCAGACTGTTGTGAGTAGAACACAGTGACGTGTGGAGAGTTCCAGAACACAGTGACATGTGGAGAGTTCCAGAGCACAGTGACAGAGAGTTCCAGAACACTGTGACATGTGGAGAGTTCCAGAACACAGTGACATGTGGAGAGTTCCAGAACACAGTTACATGTGGAGAGTTCCAGAACACAGTGATATGTGGAGAGTTCCAGAGCACAGTGACAGAGAGTTCCAGAACACTGTGACATGTGGAGAGTTCCGGAACACAGTTACATGTGGAGAGTTCCAGAACACAGTGATATGTGGAGAGTTCCAGAGCACAGTGACAGAGAGTTCCAGAACACTGTGACATGTGGAGAGTTCCGGAACACGGTGACATGTGGAGAGTTCCGGAACACGGTGACATGTGGAGAGTTCCAGAACACGGTGACATGTGGAGAGTTCCAGAACACGGTGACATGTGGAGAGTTCCAGAACACAGTGACATGTGGAGAGTTCCAGAACACGGTGACATGTGGAGAGTTCCAGAACACGGTGACATGTGGAGATTTCCAGAACACTGTAACATATGGAGAGTTCCAGAACACAGTGACATGTGGAGAGTTCCAGAACACAGTGACATGTGGAGAGTTCCAGAACACAGTGACATGTGGAGAGTTCCGGAACACGGTGACATGTTGACGTAATGTTTCTGACAGGACACTCTGTACCTGTCGCTGGGATTCAAAACTCAAACATAAATTCAAAAGAAAATGAAACCTTGTTTGAATTAAACATTAGTTATGCCTTCCATTATAATCTCATGCATTCTGACAGAGGACGTTGGAATTATATGGGTGAAAAATCCATGGTTTAGAATCACAACAGTATGTTTTTAAAAACGGACATTTAAATATTAAATGATATGCTTTAAAATGAATTCAAAGGTTATGGCACATTATCCCAGTTTACTATCAGTTCATTCTTCCATTGTTATAATTCCAATAGCAGCTATTTAAACCAGCAACATGAACAGGCTTTAATAAAGCCATACTGCTAACAAAGGGTTAATAAACCGCCTCACAAGACCCTTCGATTCCTGTCACCATAATAACTGCTCCAAGACAGCAGACTTATCAGACAATCACACATGAAGTCATCCCTCTTCCAGCTGCTGCCAAGCATGTAACTGTTTGGGGGTTAAGTTCCAAACAACGCCCTATTCCCTGTGTAGTACACTTCTTTTCACCGGGGCCCGTAGGGTCCTAGTGCACTACATAGGGAATAGGGCGCCATTTTGGGTCTCAGACCCATAGTGAGCCTGGTGCTGGGGGCTGTGTGGGTTGTGTCACTGTGTCAGGGTTTGACAGAGGAGAGCACCTTCCTCTCTGGGTGACTGCTTTAATTACAGAGGAGCTGGAAGCTTCACCACATCACTGCTGCAGTCAGTCAGTCAGCCAGTCAGCCAGCCAGTCAGCCAGTCAGCCAGCCAGCCAGTCAGTCAGTCAGCCAGCCAGTCAGCCAGTCAGTCAGTCAGCCAGTCAATCAGCCAGCCAGTCAATCAGCCAGTCAGTCAGTCAGCCAGCCAGTCAATCAGCCAGCCAGTCAATCAGCCAGCCAGTCAGCCAGTCAGCCAGCCAGTCAGCCAGTCAGCCAGTCAGCCAGTCAGTCAGTCAGTCAGTCAGCCAGTCAGTCAGTTCACCCTGCAACACTACAGCCTCATTGTTAGACAACACATATTGTTATAGAGAACTCTCCTTTCCGTCTGCGAGATCTCCCGTATAACATCATTGCATTTCTCTAACAGGCTGTGATATCCGATATTTTAATTGCCACGGTCGCAACATCTAGCTGTCTTCTGACAATAACTGATGAGATTTAATATGCTGGGGCTTCTCACCAGTCTCTAAAGTATGTCATGCCTCTGTGTTCATACAGGTAGGACTAAATAATTTGTTGATCCTGAAACACATTTAACACATTTATTAATTAAATCGATGCATTCGTAACTTACAATCCGGATATATTTTCATACTCCTGAGAGGTGAAATTAACCCGTATGGTATTTCATTTTCAGTTAGCACGACTTCTCTCAGATAATATAATACATTCATTTAAAATAGAGCTGAGGCTGGTTTTTATTACCTCCAAAATATCCTGTATCACCTCACCTTATAGCCACTCATATACCCAGACCTGTTATCACCTTCTAGCTGGATATCAGCGGAGGCTCCTCAGAGGAGGAAGGGGAGGACCATCCTCCTCAGTGAATTTCATAAAAATAAAAATGGTGAAACATTCAAAAAGTTATTATTTTTTTTAGATACAACTATACTAAATATATTCATGTCAACAAATAATTGATTAAAACACACTATTTTGCAATGAATGTCTACAGTAGCCTCAAAAGCACTCTGTAGGGTAGCGCCGTGGTGTAGCCGGAGGACAGCTAGCTTCCATCCTCCTCTGGGTACATTGCCTTCAATACAAAACCTATGAGGCTCATGGTTCTCACCCCCTTCCATAGACTTACACAGTAATTATGACAACTTCCGGAGGATGTCCTTCAACCAATCAGAGCTCTTGCAGCATGAACTGACATGTTGTCCACCCAATCAAAGGATCAGAGAATGAATTTAGTACTGAAAGCATAAGCTACAGCTAGCTAGCATTGTAGTGTATAAAATGTGGCGAGTAGTTGACTCAAAAAGAGAGAAAGACAATGGTGTAACAGTTTTGAGCTGCCTATATTTCATTGTATTTTGTTTTTTTCACTTTCACTTACTTAGCTAGCGAATGCAGCTAGCTAGTTTAGCCTACTCAAACACCAGGCTCAAACAGAGAGGGATGCTATGTTAGCTAGCTGGCTATCCAACACCGAAACTCTTCCAAGTCAAAGTATTGCTTTTGGTTTTATTAATTTATTGCCACCAGGGCCCCAGCGGTGTAACATCTAAACTGTTTGCTGACTGTACACTGTACTACATGATTGTAGTGGGTTTACTAACTGCTTGCTGACTGTACACTGTACTACATGATTGTAGTGGGTTTACTAACTGCTTGCTGACTGTACACTGTACTACATGATTGTAGTGGGTTTACTAACTGCTTGCTGACTGTACACTGTACTACATGATTGTAGTGGGTTTACTAACTGCTTGCTGACTGTACACTGTACTACATGATTGTAGTGGGTTTACTAACTGCTTGCTGACTGTACACTGTACTACATGATTGTAGTGGGTTTACTAACTGCTTGCTGACTGTACACTGTACTACATGATTGTAGTGGGTTTACTAACGCGTTAGTTCTAGTAGCTATGTTGATTATGATGTTAGCTAATATGGTGACAATAATGTAGGCTGTGTGGAGCGGTTTGCGGTTATAATATGAAGGTTTGGCTTGGAAATGACTTTTTGGGCCTTTTCACAGACTGCTGATGTGTTGTTGTACACTGAAGTCCACAAACGAAGGGAAAAGGTGAGAGAAGGAGAGTTTGTAGATGCGAGAACAAATTATACAACAATCAAAGGGATCATGCTGTTTGTATGTGGCTGCTATGAAAGGGATCATGCTGTTTGTATGGGGCTGCTATGAAAGGGATCATGCTGTTTGTACGTGGCTGCTAAGAAAGTGAACTGTGTTTGCGTGGGATCAGGGGGTGTATTCATTCTGCAGATTATGTTGAAAAACGTTTCTTAAAACGGAAGCACACGGAACGAAACAGGGATAAACATACCAGAATTTGTCCTATTGAAACCTTCGTTTGAAACTGTTGGACTAATGAAAATACCCTAGATCAGCTAGATGCAGGCGGTAGTGTGTAAGGCGGTATTGAATGTGACAATGTCTGTCACCTTGATTACCTCAAATGTCTCTAGACCTGTGCACCTACGTTGTAAACTTTCATTCATAGGTTGTAGCAACTTCATGATGGTTGCAGGGAAAATTAGAGATTCATGTAGTAGTTTAAACCATCACTGTTACATTGAACTGGGTGAATATGAAGGACAGTAACCCATTGCTGTCACATTGAACTGGGTGAATATGAAGGACAGTAACCCATCACTGTTACATTGAACTGGGTGAATATGAAGGACAGTAACCCATCGCTGTTACATTGAACTGGGTGAACATGAATGACAGTATCCTAAACACATCACTGTTACATTGAACTGGGTGAATATGAAGGACCAGTATCCTAAACCCATCACTGTTACATTGAACTGGGTGAAGGACAGTATCCTAAACCCATCACTGTCACATTGAACTGGGTGAATATGAAGGACCAGTATCCTAAACCCATCACTGTTACATTGAACTGGGTGAATATGAATGACAGTAACCTAAACCCATCACTGTTACATTGAACTGGGTGAATATGAATGACAGTAACCCATCGCTGTTACATTGAACTGGGTGAATATGAAGGACAGTAACCTAAACCCATCACTGTTACATTGAACTGGGTGAATATGAATGACAGTAACCCATCGCTGTTACATTGAACTGGGTGAACATGAATGACAGTATCCTAAACCCATCACTGTTACATTGAACTGGGTGAACATGAATGACAGTAACCCATCGCTGTTACATTAAACTGGGTGAATATGAAGGACAGTACTCCAATATGCTGTAATAGAAAAAAGGCATCGCCTTACCCAGATCTGTTATCCCCATATAGCTGGATATATACTGTACCCAGATCTGTTATCACCTATAGCTGGATATATACTGTACCCAGATCTGTTATCACCTATAGCTGGATATATACTGTTCCCAGATCTGTTATCACCTATAGCTGGATATATACTGTACCCAGATCTGTTATCCCCTTATAGCTGCATATATACTGTAACATTGAGAGACTGTACTGTAGCTAGACAGTAACATTGAGAGACAGTACTGTACTGTAGCTAGACAGTGACATTGAGAGACTGTACTGTAGCTAGACAGTAACATTGAGAGACTGTACTGTACTGTAGCTAGACAGTAACACTGAGAGACTGTACTGTAGCTAGACAGTAACATTGAGAGACAGTACTGTAGCTAGACAGTAACATTGAGAGACTGTACTGTACTGTAGCTAGACAGTAACATTGAGAGACTGTACTGTAGCTAGACAGTAACATTGAGAAACAGTACTGTACTGTAGCTAGACAGTAACATTGAGAGACAGTACTGTACTGTAGATAGACAGTAACATTGAGAGACAGTACTGTAGCTAGACAGTAACATTGAGAGACAGTACTGTAGCTAGACAGTAACATTGAGAGACAGAACTGTAGCTAGACAGTAACATTGACAGACAGTACTGTAGCTAGACAGTAAAATTGAGAGACAGTACTGTAACTAGACAGTAACATTGAGAGACAGTACTGTAGCTAGACAGTAACATTGAGAGACTGTACTGTAGCTAGACAGTAACATTGAGAGACTGTAATGTAGCTAGACAGTAACATTGAGAGACGGTACTGTACTGTAGCTAGACGGTAACATTGAGAGACTGTACTGTACTGTAGCTAGACAGTAACATTGAGAGACAGTACTGTAGCTAGACAGTAACATTGAGAGACAGTACTGTAGCTAGACAGTAACATTGAGAGACAGTACTGTACTGTAACTAGACAGTAACATTGAGAGACAGTACTGTAGCTAGACAGTAACATTGAGAGACAGTACTGTAGCTAGACAGTAACATTGAGAGACAATACTGTACTGTAGCTAGACAGTAACATTGAGAGACAGTACTGTACTGTAGCTAGACAGTAACATTGAGAGACTGTACTGTACTGTAGCTAGACAGTAACATTGAGAGACAGCACTGTAGCTAGACAGTAACATTGAGATACAGTACTGTACTGTAGCTAGACAGTAACATTGAGAAACAGTACTGTACTGTAGCTAGACAGTTACATTGAGAGACAGCACTGTAGCTAGACAGTAACATTGAGAGACAATACTGTACTGTAGCTAGACAGTAACATTGAGAGACAGTACTGTACAGTAGCTAGACAGTAACATTGAGAGACTGTACTGTACTGTAGCTAGACAGTAACATTGAGAGACAGCACTGTAGCTAGACAGTAACATTGAGAGACAGTACTGTACTGTAGCTAGACAGTAACATTGAGAAACAGTACTGTACTGTAGCTAGACAGTTACATTGAGAGACAGCACTGTAGCTAGACAGTAACATTGAGAGACAGTACTGTACTGTAGATAGACAGTAACATTGAGAGACAGTACTGTAGCTAGACGGTAACATTGAGAGACAGTACTGTAGCTAGACAGTAACATTGAGAGACAGTACTGTAGCTAGACAGTAACATTGAGAGACAGTACCGTAGCTAGACAGTTTCATTGAGAGACAGTACTGTAACTAGACAGTAACATTGAGAGACAGTACTGTAGCTAGCCAGTAACATTGAGAGACTGTACTGTACTGTAACTAGACAGTAACATTGAGAGACAGTACTGTACTGTAGCTAGACAGTAACATTGAGAGACAGTACTGTACTGTAGCTAGACAGTAACATTGAGAGACTGTACTGTACTGTACCTAGACAGTAACATTGAGAGACGGTACTGTAGCTAGACAGTAACATTGAGAGACAGTATTGTAGCTAGACGGTAACATTGAGAGACGGTACTGTACTGTAACTAGGCAGTAACATTGAGAGACAGTACTGTACTGTAGCTAGACAGTAACATTGAGAGACAGTACTGTACTGTAACTAGACAGTAACATTGAGAGACAGTACTGTAGCTAGACAGTAACATTGAGAGACAGTACTGTACTGTAGATAGGCAGTAACATTGAGAGAAAGGACTGTACTGTAGCTAGACAGTAACGTTGAGAGACTGTACTGTAGCTAGACAGTAACATTGAGAGACAGTACTGTAGCTAGACAGTAACATTGAGAGACAGTACTGTAGCTAGACAGTAACATTGAGAGAGAGTACTGTACTGTAACTAGACAGTAACATTGAAAGACAGTAGAGTAGCTAGACAGTAACATTGAGAGACAGTACTGTAGCTAGACAGTAACATTGTGAGACAGTACTGTACTGTAACTAGACAGTTTCATTGAGAGACAGTACTGTAATGTAGCTAGACAGTAACATTGAGAGACAGTACTGTACTGTAGCTAGACAGTAACATTGAGAGACAGTACTGTACTGTAGCTAGACAGTAACATTGAGAGACAGTACCGTAGCTAGACAGTAACATTGAGAGACTGTACTGTACTGTAGCTAGACAGTAACATTGAGAGACAGTACTGTACTGTAACTAGACAGTAACATTGAGAGACAGTACTGTACTGTAGCTAGACAGTAACATTGAGAGACAGTACTGTAGCTAGACAGTAACATTGAGAGACAGTACTGTACTGTAACTAGACAGTTTCATTGAGAGACAGTACTGTAATGTAGCTAGACAGTAACATTGAGAGACAGTACTGTACTGTAGCTAGACAGTAACATTGAGAGACAGTACAGTACTGTAACTAGACAGTAACATTGAGAGACAGTACTGTACTGTAGCTAGACAGTAACATTGAGAGACAGTACTGTACTGTAACTAGACAGTAACATTGAGAGACAGTACTGTACTGTAGCTAGACAGTAACATTGAGAGACAGTACTGTAACTAGACAGTAACATTGAGAGACTGTACTGTAGCTAGACATTATTCTGCTCCTAACCTCTCCTCGTCTCCTCTGCGTTAGGGGTAATAATTAGCAGGCTACCTCTCCCTGATTTTTTTTAACGTGGTTAGTTTGTTCCAGACAGGAACGTGTTTTTGCTGTGGGAGACGGCCTGCGTTTCTCAGTAGCGGCTGAGGGATCATTACAATACTGTACTAGAGAGAGCACTGTCTATGATTTCAACACGTCTACATGATGTCAAAGACTTTGGCTGCAGGGAAGAACGTTTCACACTCATTTACAGACTGGAAGCCCACACCCTATTATTCTGACTACTCTTTAACCCTTTGTGTGTTTAATTGTGTGAAACCAGTTAGTTTATGAGCTGCCTGGCCGTGTTCCCAGGGCCGACTACCGGCTAACCAGACAACTCTGTTTGACCTAGAGGAGAACCTATTCTAGAGGAGAGGAGAACCTATTCTAGAGGAGAGGAGAACCTATTCTAGAGGAGAGGGGAACCTATTCTAGAGGAGAGGGGAACCTATTCTAGAGGAGAGGGGAACCTATTCTAGAGGAGAGGGGAACCTATTCTAGAGGAGAGGGGAACCTATTCCCCAAAGCCACCGTGGATATTCTAAGTAGCGGCTCAGACTGTGTCAGGACTGTACTGTCATTCATAGTGAAGAAATACAGTTCTTTATCACACTGACTTCACATTGCAGAGGGTCTAGAGGACTGCTAACCTCTCTGTAGCCAAGTCCAATTCCTGCTGCCACCTCTCTGAACACCGAGCAGTGTTATGGGCTCACTGGAAAAACCCTGCAGCCTGTGCGTGTGTGTGTGTGTGTGTGTGTGTGTGTGTGTGTGTGTGTGTGTGTGTGTGTGTGTGTGTGTGTGTGTGTGTGTGTGTGTGTGTGACCTCCAAGATGACAGTATTCTCCTCTAGCACCTGGGGATAACTCCTGGGCCCTGGTCCCAGATGGACAACCCCAGAGCAGAGCAGCACAGCACAGTGGCTGCATTAACAAAGCAACCTCCCTCCTCCTCACCCCTTCTCTCCTCCCTGCTCCCCTCCCCTCCCCTCCCTCCCCTCCCCTCCCCTCCCTCCTCCCCTCCTCCTCACCCCTTCTCCACTCCCTCCTCCCCTCCCTCCTCCCCTCCTCCCCACCCCTTCTGCCCTCCCTCCTCCCCTCCTCCTCACCCCTTCTGCCCTCCCTCCTCCCCTCCCTCCTCCCTTCCTCCTGTCCTTCTCACCCCTCTCCTCCGCTCCCTCCTCCCCTCTTCCTCACCCCTTCTGCCCTCCCCCTCCCCTTCTCCTGTCCTCCTCAACCCTCTCCTCCCCTCCCTCCTCCCCTCCCTCCCTTCTCTCCTCCCTTCTCCCCTCCCTCCTCCCCTCCTCCCCTCCTCCCCTCCTCCTCACCCCCGCCCCTCCTCCCCTCCTCCTCACCCCTCTCCTCCCCTCCCTCCCCTCCTCCTCACCCCTTCTCTCCTCCCCTCCTCCTCACCCCCGCCCCTCCTCCCCTCCTCCTCACCCCTCTCCTCCCCTCCCTCCCCCCTCCCCTCCTCCTCACCCCCGCCCCTCCTCCCCTCCTCCTCACCCCTCTCCTCCCCTCCCTCCCCCTCCCCTCCTCCTCACCCCTTCTCTCCTCCCTCTTCCCCTCCTCCCCTCCTCCTCACCCCCGCCCCTCCTCCTGTCCTCCTCACCCCTCTCCTTCTCCTCCCCTCCTCCTCACCCCTGCTCCCCTCCCTCACCCCCACCCCTCCTCCTGTCCTCCTCCCCCCTCTCCTTCTCCTCCCCCTTGAGCCCTTCACCTGTCAACACTCAGCTGAGGGTCAAGACAACAGCGTTCAGGGGGATAATAGGAGAGTAGTCGAAACAGGGAACTCTTGACACATTTAAAGAGGAATAGAAAACACTCAGCTAGAGTCTTCAGCTGCTAGCAACTCTCCACATGGAAGAAGACTGTCTCATTCTTCACATAGAGAACTGTGACGTACTAATATAGCTGAATAAATTCATACTCTCAGAACTCAGAAATGTACAGCTTTTGGAATTAAAAAGTTTGTCTTGAAAGTCGATTTTTTTTAAATCAAATCTGATATTATTAATTGCATTGGAAACGGAATGATATGAACACATCGCGGGTGAACAATGTAACCCTTTGCTGAGCAGGCATGTAAAACACTCGGCAGTACTGCTACGAGACGGGTTAACCAGAGCGATCTGCATCGAGTCAACAATTAAACCACAACACAGAACATTCACCATGGTGACAAGTGTTTAGATTTTCAGAAAACACTTCAAAAGAAAAGCAGGGGAATGTGAGAGGTTGGAGGCAGAGAGTCATTATTGTGGTAAACTAAGAGGAAGGATGCAGGTTGACTTGTCAGCCGTGGTGAGATGGCTTCATACCCCTGGCCTGTCAGCTAAACGGCCGCTGCATATTCACAACATACAGCCCAGCCAGGAGAGGAGGAAGAGTGGAGGATGCTGGGAGTTCTGATTTATGTCCCAGGCCTTGTCACCTGTGACTTAGAGCCTGGGAAATTAGTCACAAATAGCATATTAGAAGAGCTAATCAGGCACGCTCCAGCACTTCCGTTTCTTTATGCCCCCATAAAGGGCAGGCTGAACGGCCGTCCTCAGGCCTTGGTGTGAATAATCACCCTGACCTCCAGTGAACCGACCGGCCCACGCAGAGCGGAATGGAACGACAGTGAACCGACCAGCCCACGCAGAGCGGAATGGAACGACAGTGAACCGACCAGCCCACGCAGAGCGGAATGGAACGACAGTGAACCAACCAGCCCACGCAGAGCGGAATGACCTCCAGTGAACCGACCAGCCCACGCAGAGCGGAATGACCTCCAGTGAACCGACCAGCCCACGCAGAGCGGAATGGAACGACAGTGAACCGACCAGCCCACGCAGAGCGGAATGGAACGACAGTGAACCAACCAGCCCACGCACAGCGGAATGACCTCCAGTGAACCGACCAGCCCACGCAGAGCGGAATGGAACGACAGTGAACCGACCAGCCCATGCAGAGCGGAATGGAACGACAGTGAACCGACCAGCCCACGCAGAGCGGAATGACCTCCAGTGAACCGACCAGCCCACGCACAGTGGAATGGAACGACAGTGAACCGACCAGCCCACGCAGAGTGGAATGGAACGACTGGCTGGGTGGAGGAGGAGCTACTGTGGAATGGCTGGTAGTTAGGATCTATAGCAGGCTACTGCTGGAATGGCTGGTAGTTAGGGTCTATAGCAGGCTACTACTGGATTGGCTGGTAGTTAGGGTCTATAGCAGGCTACTGCTGGAATGGCTGGTAGTTAGGGTCTATAGCAGGCTACTACTGGATTGGCTGGTAGTTAGGGTCTATAGCAGGCTACTGCTGGAATGGCTGGTAGTTAGGGTCTATAGCAGGCTACTACTGGATTGGCTGGTAGTTAGGGTCTATAGCAGGCTACTACTGGAATGGCTGGTAGTTAGGGTCTATAGCAGGCTACTACTGGAATGGCTGGTAGTTAGGGTCTATAGCAGGCTACTACTGGCATGGCTGGTAATTAGGGTCTATAGCAGGCTACTGCTGGAATGGCTGGTAGTTAGGGTCTATAGCAGGCTACTACTGGAATGGCTGGTAGTTAGGTTCTATAGCAGGCTACTACTGGAATGGCTGGTAGTTAGGGTCTATAGCAGGCTACTACTGGAATGGCTGGTAGTTAGGGTCTATAGCAGGCTACTGCTGGAATGGCTGGTAGTTAGGGTCTATAGCAGGCTACTGCTGGAATGGCTGGTAGTTAGGGACTATAGCAGGCTACTACTGGAATGGCTGGTAGTAAGGTTTAATATTTTTCAGAAAATCGATACATTTTCCTTACCGAGAAAATTGCAAACCATTTTAAACTGGAAGTACTATTTAAATGCATTTAACTCCAGCAAACACATAATTATACCACTGTAAATGGATAAATAGATCTATACACACAAATCTAATGAGGTCTTGTCGTTTTTGTTGCAATTCAGTCAACTGAATGCTTTCTTTAAAAATCACCACACTGTGTCGATTATGTAGTGTAGTTTTAACAGGCCTATAAAACACTTTTGGCTGACTGGTATAACATTATCACCATGCTATGTTGTTTATGTCATCTAGTTTTAACAGGCCTGTAAAACACTTTTGGCAGTCTGGTAAAATATTATGAGGTAATTACAGTTGTGAAAATGACATTTATTTAAGCCTATCTTAGGCTGAAAGATGCAGCTTGGTTGTCACAAGCGTCGATGAAAGGGGGACCAAAGCGCAGCGGGTAAAGTGCTCATCTTCTTTTATTATTTAAATAAAGTGAACACTTAAACGAAAATAACAAACCGACAATCAACAGTTACGTAAGTCACATAGGCTAAACCGAAAACAACCACCCACAAAACCCAAAGGAAAAAAACAGGCTGCCTAAGAATGGCTTCCAATCAGAGACAACGAAAGACACCTGCCTCTGATTGGTAACCATACTCAGCCAAATCATAGAAAATGAACATAGAAAAAGAAAACTAGAACATATCCCCTGGAAACAAACCAACCCCAAAACACACAGAAACAACACCCCCTGCCACGCCCTGACCATACTACAATGACAAATGTAACGTCTTCCCTGTGGCTCAGTTGGTAGAGCATGGTGTTTGCAATGCTGGGGTTGTGGGGTCGATTCCCACGGGGGGCCAGTATAAGAAAAATGCATCAAATGAAATGTATGCATTCACTACTGTAAGTCGCTCTGGATAAGAGTGTCTGCTAAATGACGTAAATGTAACAATTGATCCCTTTTACTGGTCAGAACGTGACATTGGTTCTTTTCTCTCCTCTGGCACCTGGCGGAATTTGGGAAGGTTGTGTTTGTTTTTACTTCGCTTGGTGATTTTGTCAGAGGGAAAATATCTTATTCTCTGTTAATCAAAATCAAAATCAGAATCAGAATCAACCACAATTACCCGCGAATCTAAACCCGCCGTGAATCATGTGCCATTCTAAGGTAGGTTGTATTTTACATAAAAGCGAATGTTTACTTATTGCGTTCATTAGCATTCTTTATCTAGTTACCATTCTTTAGTTAGTTAGCATTCTTTATCTAGTTACCATTCTTTAGTTAGTTAGCATTCTTTAGTTAGTTAGTATTCTTTAGCTAGTTAGCATTCTTTGGTTAGTTAGCATTCTTTGGTATTCGTTAGCTTAGAAATCTATGGTAGGCCTATTTCTAGCAATGTTCTCTCAAGGTTTTAAAATGTTGAAAGCGTTCCACATGGATGCTGGCCCCATGTGGACTCCAATGCTTCCCTCAGTTGTGTTTGGTTGGCTGGATGTCCTTTGGGTGGTGGACCGTTCTTGATACACACGGGAAACTGTGGAGCGTGGAAAAACCCAGCAGCGTTGCATTTCTTGATACAAACTGGTGCACCTGGCACCTACTACTATACCCTGTTCAAAGATATTTAAATCTGTTGTCTTGTCCATTCACCCTCTGAATGGCACACGTACACAATTCATGTCTCAACTGTCTCAAGTTTTAAACTCCTTATTTAACCTGTCTCCTCCCCTTCATATACACAGATTTAAGTTAATTTAACAGGTGACATCAATAAGGGATCATATCTTTCACCTGGATTCACCTGGTCAGTCTACGTCATAGAAAAAGCTGGTGTTCTTAATGTTTTGTATTCTCAGTGTATATATAATAAAATAATATATATATATATAAATATATATATTTATATATAATAATATACATAGTACCTTCGGAAAGTATTTTTCCACATTTTGTTTTGTTACAGCCTGAATTTAAAATGGATTACATAGAGATGTTGTGTCACTGATTTACCCACAATACACCACAAGGTCAAAGTGGAATTATGTTTAGACATTTTTACCAATTAATTGAAAATGAAAAGCTGAAACGTCTTGAGTCAATAACTATTCAACCCTTTTATTATGGTAAATGAGATCAGGAGTAAAAATGTCCTAACAAGTCACAGAATAAGTTGCATTGACTCACTCTGTGTGCAATAATAGTATTTAACATTAAAACAAATTATGACTACCTCATCTCTGTACCGTAACATATAAATTTATCTGTTAGGTCCCTCAGTCCAGCAGTGAATTTCAAACACAGATTCAACCACAAAGACCAGAGAGGTTTTCCAATGCCTCGTAAACAAGACCACTGTAACGGCTGTCGTATAGACGGGACCAAAGCCCAGCGTGTTGAGTGCTCAATATGATATTTATTAACTAAAAAAAACACTAAAGACAAATGGCAAACGATCAGAATACAGTTCTGCCAGGTATAGAGAATAAACAGAAAATAACTGCCCACAAACACAGGTGGAAAAAAAACCCTACTTAAATATGATCTCCAATTAGAGGCAACGAGGAACAACTGCCTCCAATTGGAGATCAACTCAAAAAACAACAACATAGAAATAGAAAAACTAGAACTTAAACATAGAAATAGAAAACATAGAAAAGCATAGACAGCAGGACAATAACCTAAAACACAAGGCCAGATCTACACTGGAAGATGAATTCACCTTTCAGCAGGACAATAACTTAAAACACAAGGCCAAGTATACACTGGAGTTGCTTACCAAGAAGACAATGAATGTTCCTGAGTGACCGAGTTTACAGTTTTGACTTAAATCTACTTGAAAAAGACTTGAAAATAGCCGTCTAGCCATGCTCCCCAACATCTTGACAGAGCTTGAATCATTTTAAAAAATTATAATGGGCAAATATTGCACAATACAGGTGTGCAAAGACTTCCCCAAGAAGCCTCCCAGCTGTAATCACTGCCAGGGGCGTCTCTAACATGTATTGACTCAGGGGGGTGAATACTTATCTAATCAAGGTATATTAGGGTTTTATTTGCCATTAATCTTTAAAAATATAAAATGAAAATAAGCATTTTGTGTAGATCGTTAACAAAAAAATGACAATTAAATCCATTGTAACACAATAAAATGTCAGACTTTTTGTTTGTTGCTTCAAATAGTTACATGTAGGCTGAATTCCTTAGACAGGATTTTGAGCAGGTCAATTTTGACCTCGTTGAAACTCATTTTAGTAAAGGTGTCACGTCTGATTTGGACTGGCGGATACGCGGAATCAAATGCAGGAGACAGAGGTGCTGGAGGTGAGTGTCTTTTAATAAAACGGACACACACAAACGGCGAAAAGCACAGGGCGCTATACAAAGTTCGCCTGGGAGAAACACTTTCCCATAAAACACAAAATATAATTCAAAGGCAAGGAGCGCAGCCCGGTAAATCCTTCCCGTATAATTGTCGCTAACACAACGTGGACAATAAACAATCCCGCACAAAATCCCAACTGAAAACACACATTAAATAAGTCCCCACTAATGACATACACAAAACAGGTGCGGAACAGACAGACAAAACTAAACGACACAGAAACAACGATCGGTGGCAGCTAATAGGCCGGCGACGACGACCGCCGAGCGCCGCCCGACCGAGGAGGGGCGCCACTCTCATTGGAACCTGTGACAAAAGGTTTTCTACACAGACAATATTAACTGCATTTCAAGGTGGGGTGTCCAGTTCCATTACCGTATTAACTGCATTTCAAGGTGCAGTGTCCAGTTTCACTACGGTATTAACCGCATTTCAAGGTGCAGTGTCCAGTTTCACTACCGTATTAACTGCATTTCAAGGTGGGGTGTCCAGTTTCATTACCGTATTAACTGCATTTCAAGGTGGGGTGTCCAGTTTCACTACCGTATTAACTGCATTTCAAGGTGGGGTGTCCAGTTCCATTACCGTATTAACTGCATTTCACGGAGGGTGTCCAGTTTCACTACCGTATTAACTGCATTTCAAGGTGGGGTGTCCAGTTTCATTGCCGTATTAACTGCATTTCAAGGTGGGGTGTCCAGTTTCACCACCGTATTAACTGCATTTCAAGGTGGGGTGTCCACTTCCATTACCGTATTAACTGCATTTCACGGAGGGTGTCCAGTTTCACTACCGTATTAACTGCATTTCAAGGTGGGGTGTCCAGTTCCATTAACGTATTAACGGCCCAGTACATCACTGGGGCTAAGTTTCCTGCCATCCAGGATCTCTATACCAGGCGGTGTCAGAGGAAGGCCCTGAAAATTGTCAAAGACTCCAGCCACCCTAGTAATAGACTGTTCTCTCTTCTACCACATGGCAAGTGGTACCGGAGCGCCAAGTCTAGGTCCAAGAGGCTTCTAAACAGCTTCTACCCCAAAGGCATAAGACTCCTGAACATCTAGTCAAATGGCTACCCACACTATTCACATTACCCCCCCTCCCCTCTCCTCACCACTGCCACTCTCTGTTGTCATCTATGAATAGTCACTTTAATTAACTCTACTTACATGTATATAGTCTGCACATTGACTCTGTACCGGTACCCCTGTATATAGCCTCCACATTGACTCTGTACCGGTACCCCCTGTTTATAGCCTCCACATTGACTCTGTACCGGTACCCCCTGTATATAGCCTCCACATTGACTCTGTACCGGTACCCCCTGTATATAGCCTCCACATTGACTCTGTACCGGTACCCCCTGTATATAGCCTCCACATTGACTCTGTACTGGTACCCCTGTATATAGCCTCCACATTGACTCTGTACCGGTACCCCCTGTATATAGCCTCCACATTGACTCTGTACCGGTACCCCCTGTATATAGCCTCCACATTTACTCTGTACCGTAATACCCTGTATATAGCCTCCACATTGACTCTGTACCGGTACCCCCTGTATATAGCCTCCACATTGACTCTGTACCGTAATACCCTGTATATAGCCTCCACATTGACTCTGTACCGGTACCCCCTGTATATAGCCTCCACATTGACTCTGTACCGGTACCCCCTGTATATAGCCTCCACATTGACTCTGTACCGGCACCCCCTGTATATAGCCTCCACATTGACTCTGTACCGGTACCCCCTGTATATAGCCTCCACATTGACTCTGTACCGGTACCCCCTGTATATAGCCTCCACATTAACTCTGAACCGGTACCCTCTGTATATAGCCTCCACATTGACTCTGTACCGGTACCCCCTGTATATAGCCTCCACATTGACTCTGTACCGGTACCCCCTGTATATAGCCTCCACATTGACTCTGTACCGGTACCCCCTGTATATAGCCTCCACATTGACTCTGTACCGGTACCCCCCTGTATATAGCCTCCACATTGACTCTGTACCAGTACCCCCTGTATATATTGTTATTTTACTGCTCCTCTTTAATTACTTGTTACTTTTATCTCTTATTCTTATCTGTATTTCTTGAAACTGCACTGTTGGTTAGGGGCTCGTAAGTAAGCATTTCACTGTAAGGTGTTGTGTTGTTGTGTTGTTGTGTTGTGTTGTTGTGTTGTGGTGTGGTGTGGTGTTGTGGTGTTGTGTTGTTGTGTTGTTGTGGTGTGTTGTTGTTGTGTTGTTGTGTTGTTGTGGTGTGTTGTTGTTGTGTTGTTGTGTTGTGGTGGTGTGTTGTTGTTGTGTTGTTGTGTTCGGCGCATGTGATTTGATTTGATTGTATTTGTTCTGACTTGTCTATGATCTCAGTCCCCGTCTCTTATACAGCCCATGTAATGGACATGTAACATGCGATCTCTTTAACAGCCTATGTAATGGACATGTAACATGCGATCTGAGTCTCATGATGGTTAGTGATGAAGAGAGATCATCTGTTTTACGTTGATAACTGTGGTGCTCTAGTTACATGGAGCAGCCTCATTAAATATTAAGGCCCAGTCTTCACCTCTGAGTGGAGTGTGTGGGTTAGGGAGGGGTGGAGGAGTAGGGGAGGAGGAGGAGGAGAGGGAGAGGAGTGGAGGAGGGGGAGGGGGAAGAGAGGAGGGAGGAGGAGGAGGAGGGGGGAGGAGGAGAGGAGGAGGAGAAGAGGAGGAGAGGGGGAGAGGAGGAGGGGGAGGGGAGGAGGGGAGAGGAGGAGAGAAGGAAGAGGGGAGGAGGAGAGGAGGAGGGGAGAGGCGGAGGAAGAGGGGAGGAGGAGAGAAGTAGGGGAGAGGAGGAGAGAAGGAAGAGGGGAGGAGAGGAGAGGAGGAGGGGAGAGGCGGAGGAAGAGGGGAGGAGGAGGAGGAGGGGAGAGGAGGAGGAAAAGGGGAGGAGGAGAGAAGTAGGGGAGAGGAGGAGAGGAGGAGGGGAGGAGTAAAGTGTAGCCTGCTCTCTCTCTGGCAGTAGTTGTGTCCACCAAGGAAAAAGGCGTTTTATATCAGAGGGCAGATTATCCGATCCAATATAGTTATCCAGCCTTGCTGCTTAAATAGGCCTCAACATTCAGCCTTAATTGACTCTGTGGAGCCTCAACATCACAGTTTCTAAGCAGATTCAAAACAGCTCCTCCTTTCATTCCCATCTCCTCTGATTATCATCGAGCCGGTGAATTTAAAATGTCAATCACAGAGCTGTTAAATATTGATGTCTGCTCTGGTCCTTAAGGAAGAGAGTGGAGGGACAGGGGCCTCTCAGTTCTCTCAGCCCAGCCCTCTCTGCTCTGGTCCTTAAGGAAGAGAGTGGAGGGACAGGGGCCTCTCAGTCCTCTCAGCCCAGCCCTCTCTGCTCTGGTCCTTAAGGAAGAGAGTGGAGGGACAGGGGCCTCTCAGTCCTCTCAGCCCAGCCCTCTCTGCTCTGGTCATAATAATAACATAATTCAGGAAGGGTTCACCCGAGGAAGAGTTCACCCCAGGAAGAGTTCACCCCAGGAAGCGATCACCCCAGGAAGAGATCACGCCAGGAAGAGATCACCCCAGGAAGAGTTCACCACAGGAAGAGGGTATTTACTGATAGAGTGAAAGGGTCAACAACATGTGGATCCAGCAGGGTATTTACTGATAGAGTGGAAGGGTCAACAACATGTGGATCCAGCAGGGTATTTACTGATAGAGTGGAAGGGTCAACAACATGTGGCTCCAACAGGGTATTTACTGATAGAGTGGAAGGGTCAACAACATGTGGATCCTACAGGGTATTTACTGATAGAGTGGAAGGGTCAACAACATGTGGATCCTACAGGGTATTTACTGATAGAGTGGAAGGGTCAACAACATGTGGCTCCAACAGGGTATTTACTGATAGAGTGGAAGGGTCAACAACATGTGGCTCCAACAGGGTATTTACTGATAGAGTGGAAGGGTCAACAACATGTGGATCCTACAGGGTATTTACTGATAGAGTGGAAGGGTCAACAACATGTGGCTCCAACAGGGTATTTACTGATAGAGTGGAAGGGTCAACAACATGTGGATCCAACAGGGTATTTACTGATAGAGTGGAAGGGTCAACAACATGTGGATCCAACAGGGATAGTTGTTGGAACACAATACAACAAGGTATTTACTTTGTGTCAACTGTATTTCCTGTGAGAAAACAAGGGGATCTCTGGGAACATGGTTCAGGGCTGCTGTGTTGAGATGATACTCTAAATTACATACAGGATTGCTTCTGTATGATATCTCAAACACCTGCACAGAAAATACTAATACACACACACACACACACACACACACACACACACACACACACACACACACACACACACACACACACACACACACACACACACACACACACACACACACACACACACACACACACACACACACACAACAAATGATATGTTATTGCCGTTTCTCTGCAAGCTTTCAATGTCAACAGAGACCACCAGTAATTTAAATGAATCAAAATGCCGCGTAACAAAAATAACTGTGGGTTTTTGACACACTGAATGAAAAGAGTAGCAATCAGAGGAAGTAATGCATTTCTGCTGTATGTTTAAAGCTGTGACACTGGGCCACAGATGTACATGTGTTGCCTTTCTATAGTGGAAAGATATGTCTGGTGATAACCTATTACAGGACATCCCTCCCCCATCGCCCCTGCAGACCCCCACACCACACCTCCCAGGAACAATTCCATCACATGCTCAATCCAGAGATGTAATATAGAAAACAAATGATATCTGGAATTGAAAAGTCACAAGCTTATTTCATCTTGATAAAGCCCTGCCAAAAAAGGCTAAGTTGGGAGTAGAGCTGCTCCCAAAATGCTGTGATTTTATTATCACCGCTGACATCTATAGCACTTTGACTTGTACAGAGTGTTTTTTTCTCAAACCAGGTGTATTCTCACATGGACAATATGGCATAGACCTGGTCAAATAAAGGTGCACCTTGGAAGATGTCAATGTGGTCCTAGTTCTCACCAGAAAGGGCTCCAACAGATAATAATAATTAATAGTAATAATACAAAATATCAATAATAAACAATAATAATAACAATAATAATAATAAACAACAATAATAATATTAATAAACAATAATAATAATAATAATTAATAGTAATAATATAAAACAATAATAATAAACAATAATAATAACATAAGAATGTATTTATTGTGTCCTTTTCAGGAAATGTGTCTTACAGAGATATATATAATGAGTTATACAGTCTTAGATAAAAGGGTCCAAAAGAGTTCTTCAGCTGTCACCATAGCAGAACCCTTTTTGATTCCAGATAGAACCCTTTTTGATTCCAGATAGAACCCTTTTTGATTCCAGATAGAACCCTTTTTGATTCCAGCTGTATAACATGTTACTGTCTATAAATCAGCTGTATAACATGTTACTGTCTATAAATCAGCTGTATAACATGTTACTGTCTATAAATCACATCTATAACATGTTACTGTCTATAAATCAGCTTTATAACATGTTACTGTCTATAAATCAGGGGTATAACATGTTACTGTCTATAAATCACATCTATAACATGTTACTGTCTATAAATCACATCTATCACATGTTACAGTCTATAAATCACATCCATAACATGTTACTATCTATAAATCAGCTGTATAACATGTTACTGTCTATAAATCAGCTGTATAACATGTTACTGTCTATAAATCACATCTACTACATGTTACTGTCTATAAATCACATCTATAACATGTTACTGTCTATAAATCAGCTGTATAACATGTTACTGTCTGTAAATCACATCTATAACATGTTACTGTCTGTAAATCAGCTGTATAACATGTTACTGTCTGTAAATCAGCTGTATAACATGTTACTGTCTATAAATCAGCTGTATAACATGTTACTGTCTATACTGTCTATAAATCAGCTGTATAACATGTTACTGTCTATAAATCAGCTGTATAACATGTTACTGTCTGTAAATCAGCTGTATAACATGTTACTGTCTATAAATCACATCTATAACATGTTACTGTCTATAAATCAGCTGTATAACATGTTACTGTCTATACTGTCTATAAATCAGCTGTATAACATGTTACTGTCTATAAATCAGCTGTATAACATGTTACTGTCTATAAATCAGCTGTATAACATGTTACTGTCTATAAATCACATCTATAACATGTTACTGTCTATAAATCAGCTGTATAACATGTTACTGTCTATAAATCACATCTATAACATGTTACTGTCTAAAAATCACATCTATAACATGTTACTGTCTATAAATCAGCTGTATATAATGTTACTGTCTATAAATCCGACCCAGGAACATCTCAGTGTTCCCATCAGGCCCGGCTGACAGGCCCTGCAGATTGTTGCGTTTCAGACCCGTTTTTATTTGGTATCCACTCCTTAAGTCTCTTTGTGCTCACTACATCAGACACTCTTTCCCCCTGATTGTGTATTGACAACAAATCAACACTACTGTAATGTATAGATATGATTTTGCCAGTTGAACTAGACAAGCTAGTTGTTACGGCTGGGCCGGCTGGTGTACATGTGTTTCAGTGTGAATGTCAGAGGAGTTGCTATTGATCCGGCGAAGACAAGCTGAAGACAGTCATTCTGTTTGTAGCCCGTATTTAGTTTAGTTAATAAGGCTGTCACAATGAGGAGGGTTTAGAATGAAGCCGTTGTAGCCAGTGGTGGAAAAACTACCCAGTTGTCATACTTGAGTAAAAGTAAAGATACTTAATAGAAAATGAATCAAGTAAAAGAGAAAATCACCCAGTAAAATAAATAAAGGATGAATAAATTAAAATCCTACTTGAGTTAAAGTCAAAATTTATTTGGTTTTAAATATACAAGTATCAAAAGTAAATGTAATTGCTAAAGTAATCTTAAGCATCAAAAGTGAAAGTATAAATCATTTCAAATTCCTTGTATTAAGCAAACCAGACGGCACCATATTCTTGTAATTTTTGCCAGCGTCACACTGAAGGGACGACCAGGGATGTTCTCTGTTCAGTGAGTCCTCCAGATCAGAGGCAGTAGGAATGACCAGGGATGTTCTCTGTTTAGTGAGTCCTCCAGATCAGAGGCAGTAGGGATGACCAGGGATGTTCTCTGTTTAGTGAGTCCTCCAGATCAGAGGTAGCAGGGACGACCAGGGATGTTCTCTGTTTAGTGAGTCCTCCAGATCAGAGGCAGTAGGGACGACCAGGGATGTTCTCTGTTTAGTGAGTCCTCCAGATCAGAGGCAGTAGGGATGACCAGCGATGTTGTCTGTTTAGTGAGTCCGCCAGATCAGAGGCAGTAGAGATGACCAGGGACATTCTCTGTTTAGTGAGTCCTCCAGATCAGAGGCAGTAGGGATGACCGAGGATGTTCTCTGTTTAGTGTGTCCTCCAGATCAGAGGCAGTAGGGATGACCAGGGATGTTCTCTGTTCAGTGAGTCCTCCAGATCAGAGGCAGTAGGGATGACCAGCGATGTTCTCTGTTTAGTGAGTCCTCCAGATCAGAGGCAGTAGGGATGACCAGGGATGTTCTCTGTTTAGTGAGTCCTCCAGATCAGAGGTAGCAGGGACGACCAGGGATGTTCTCTGTTTAGTGAGTCCTCCAGATCAGAGGCAGTAGGGACGACCAGGGATGTTCTCTGTTTAGTGAGTCCTCCAGATCAGAGGCAGTAGGGATGACCAGCGATGTTGTCTGTTTAGTGAGTCCGCCAGATCAGAGGCAGTAGAGATGACCAGGGATGTTCTCTGTTTAGTGAGTCCTCCAGATCAGAGGCAGTAGGGATGACCGAGGATGTTCTCTGTTTAGTGTGTCCTCCAGATCAGAGGCAGTAGGGATGACCAGGGATGTTCTCTGTTTAGTGAGTCCTCCAGATCAGAGGCAGAAGGGATGACCAGGGATGTTCTCTGTTTAGTGAGTCCTCCAGATCAGAGGCAGTAGGGATGACCAGGGATGTTCTCTGTTTAGTGAGTCCTCCAGATCAAAGGCAGTAGGGACGACCAGGGACGTTCTCTGTTTAGTGAGTCCTCCAGATCAGAGGCAGTAGGGACGACCAGGGACGTTCTCTGTTTAGTGAGTCCTCCAGAACAGAGGCAGTAGGGACGACCAGGGACGTTCTCTGTTTAGTGAGTCCTCCAGATCAGAGGCAGTAGGGACGACCAGGGATGTTCTCTGTTTAGTGAGTCCTCCAGATCAGAGGCAGTAGGGATGACCAGGGACGTTCTCTGTTTAGTGAGTCCTCCAGATCAGAGGCAGTAGGGATGACCAGCGATGTTCTCTGTTTAGTGAGTCCGCCAGATCAGAGGCAGTAGGGATGACCAGGGATGTTCTCTGTTTAGTGAGTCCTCCAGATCAGAGGCAGTAGGGATGACCAGGGATGTTCTCTGTTTAGTGAGTCCTCCAGATCAGAGGCAGTAGGGATGACCAGGGATGTTCTCTGTTTAGGGAGTCCTCCAGATCAGAGGCAGTAGGGATGACCAGGGACATTCTCTTGATACGTGTGTGAATTGGACCAATTTCCTGTCCTGCTAAACATTCAAAATGTAACGAGTACTTTTGGGTGTCAGGGAAAATGTATGGAGTAAAATGTACATTGTTTTATTTAGAAATGTAGTGAAGTAAAAGTAAAAGTTGTCAAAAATATAAATAGTAAAGTATTGATACTGTCACGTCCTGACCAGTAAAGGGGTTATTTGTTATTGTAGTTTGTTTAGGACGTGGCAGGGGGTGTTTGTTTTATGTGGTTTGGGGTTTGTTGGGCTATGGTATTATGTAAGAGGGGTGTTTGTTTAGAGTCTTCCGGGGTTTTTGGTCTATGTTCTATGTTAGTGTTTTTCTATGTTCAGTCTAGTTTTCTACTTCTATGTTTAGCGTTTGTTGATTGACCTTCAATTGGAGGCAGCTGTTCCTCGTTGCCTCTGATTGAAGGTCCTATGTATAGGGGTGTTTTTGTAAGGGGATTTATGGGTAGTTGTTTCTTGTTTTGTGTCTGTGCACCTGACAGGACTGTTTAGTGTCGTTCGTTGTGTTTTGTATACGTGATTTGTTTGTTTTTTCCTTCTTTTGATTTAATAAAGAGGATGAGTATACACGTTCCCAACTGCACCTTGGTCCAATCCTTACGACGCCCGTTACAGATAACACCCCCCCCCCCCCCAAAACAAACTACTGAAGTCCTTTACACCGCTGTTAGTAGCCGTGCAGTGAAAGGCCTAGAGTGAGCTGTACGTTAATTAAGGAACGCCCTGAGAATGGAATGACTGCCTAGGCCCCAGATTCCTGTGTTTGGGGGGGAGAGGGGAGAGAGATCACGTGAATGTCACAAAGTTTTGTTTTCCAGCCCCCAGGCCTATTCAATAAAGAACGTTAGGGCGGGTCCCTCTCTCACACACACTGAGTATCTTTTTGAAATGGGGTTTGTATTGATTTTTGTAACTACCCTGTTAGATGACGTTATGCCTTAGCGTGTCATTTCGAGATGGGCCTCGGCCCCAAGCAGGTCATTCAGGTGATAACTGTCATTTGGAGGGACAGAAAAGCAATCATAGCTTTTTTTTTTTCATGACTTACTGTTTTTCCCTCCCTCCCTCACTACAAAGCACAGGGATCACTTGACATATTATGGTTTCTGTGATTTAACTGCGCTCTTAAATTAAGTGCTGGAATATCAAGCTGTAGCGTTAGAGAAATAAAGCTCGTGTCATAGGATCAAATGCCCTGTAGGTCAAAGGCATGAACTGGTAGTAGTCCCCCTGATCAATGCCCTAACGTGTGTACCGTCTCGTTGCTTTTTTAGATGTGCCGACAATCTTGATTACGGTCCTCCGAGGTATTTCTAGGAGGAGGGGCTCAGTCAGGGAGATACCTTTCTAATTCTCTGCTGTGTAATCTAGCGTGAGACACAGTGATACACGGTGAAATAGGTTGATATATAGTGCGAGCTTTGGAGCTTCACCTGGCAACGCTCAGGTCAACCCGGTGGCAGGAAAACAGAAAACAGATTCATTTACAGACCGTCCTGTACTGTACGACTCTGTCCTGGCAGTTTACATTTACAGACCGTCCTGTACAACTCTGTCCTGACAGTTTACATTTACAGACCGTCCTGTACAGCTCTGTCCTGGCAGTTTTCATTTACAGACCGTCCTGTACTGTACAGCTCTGGGGAGGCCTGTAATATCACAGTGTTATAGGTGGTGGTGGGGAGGCCTGTAATAACACCGTTTTATAGGTGGTGGTGGTGGTGGGGAGGCCTGTATTATCACAGTGTTATAGGTGGTGGTGGGGAGGCCTGTAATAACACCGTTTTATAGGTGGTGGGGAGGCCTGTAATATCACAGTGTTATAGGTGGTGGGGAGGCCTGTAATATCACGGTGTTATAGGTGGTGCTGGTGGTGGGGAGGCCTGTAATAGCACAGTGTTATAGGTGGTGGTGGTGGTGGGGAGGCCTGTAATATCACAGTGTTATAGGTGGTGTTGGTGGTGGTGGGGAGGCCTGTAATATCACAGTGTTATGGGTGGTGGTGGTGGTGGTGATGGGGAGGCCTGTAATATCACAGTGTTACAGGTGGTGGGGAGGCCTTAATATCACAGTGTTATAGGTGGTGGTGGTAGTGGGGGTGGTGGGGAGGCCTGTAATATCACAGTGTTATAGGTGGTGGTGGTAGTGGTGAGGCCTGTAATATCACAGTGTTATAGGTGGTGGTGGTAGTGGGGAGGCCTGTAATATCACAGTGTTATAGGTGGTGGTGGTGGTGGGGAGGCCTGTAATATCACAGTGTTATAGGTGGTGGTGGTGGTGGGGAGGCCTGTAATATCACAGTGTTCTAGGTGGTGGTGGTGGTGGTGGGGAGGCCTGTAATATCACAGTGTTATAGGTGGTGGTGGTGGTGGTGGGGAGGCCTGTAATATCACAGTGTTATAGGTGGTGGTGGTGGTGGTGGGGAGGCCTGTAATATCACAGTGTTATAGGTGGTGGTGGTGGTGGTGGTGGTGGTGGTGGTGGGGAGGCCTGTAATATCACAGTGTTATAGGTGGTGGTGGTGGTGGTGGTGGTGGTGGTGGGGAGGCCTGTAATATCACAGTGTTATAGGTGGTGGTGGTGGAGGTGGTGGTGGAGGAGGTGGTGGTGGTGGTGGTGGTGATGGGGAGGCCTGTAATATCACAGTGTTATAGGTGGTGGTGGTGGAGGTGGTGGTGGAGGAGGTGGTGGTGGTGGTGGTGGTAATGGGGAGGCCTGTAATATCACAGTGTTATAGGTGGTGGTGGTGGAGGTGGTGGTGGAGGAGGTGGTGGTGGTGGTGGTGGTGATGGGGAGGCCTGTAATATCACAGTGTTATAGGTGGTGATGGTGATGGGGAGGCCTGTAATATCACAGTGTTATAGGTGGTGGAAGAGCGGCCTGTAATATGAACAACCCTCCATTAAATACACTCTGAATACTACTGACGTCATGAACAACCCTCCATTAAATACACTCTGAATACTACTGACGTCATGAACAACCTTCCATTAAATACACTCTGAATACTACTGACGTCATGAACAACCCTCCATTAAATACACTCTGAATACTACTGACGTCATGAACAACCCTCCAAGATAGTAACTAATTTAAAATCAAGACTTCTGGAGATAGTAACTAATTTAAAATCAAGACTTCTGGAGATAGTAACTAATTTAAAGTCAAGACTTCTGAATATAGTAACTAATTTAAAGTCAAGACTTCTGAAGATAGTAACTAATTTAACGTCAAGACTTCTGAAGATAGTAACTAATTTAAAGTCAAGACTTCTGAAGATAGTAACTCATTTAAAGTCAAGACTTCTGGCGATAGTAACTAATTTAAAGTCAAGACTTCTGAATATAGTAACTAATTTAAAGCCAAGACTTCTGAAGATAGTAACTAATTTAAAGTCAAGACTTCTGAAGATAGTAACTAATTTAACGTCAAGACTTCTGAAGATAGTAACTAATTTAAAGTCAAGACTTCTGAAGATAGTAACTCATTTAAAGTCAAGACTTCTGACGATAGTAACTAATTTAAAGTCAAGACTTCTGAAGATAGTAACTAATTTAAGGTCAAGACTTCTGTATACGTTATTGTGCACACCGTTTGCTAACGACCGAAAACTATTGAAATGCTTTCCAATTTAATTAAAGAAATGTATTTATTGTTCATGAATTGTACATGATGGCCAACAGCTTTCAAATAACTTGTATATGAATGTTGTTGATAATGAAAGACCTTATTCTAATATGGTCTTGGAGCTCTGCTTCTAACATGGTCTATAATAAGACTCTCCCATCTCTTTCACTCCCGTCCAGACTCCTAACTCTCTCCCTGCCTTGCGCGGTCACCTTCCAGATCATCGTCAGCATCACGCTAACTCACTAGACGAGGAAACTAAAGAGGCCCGGGTATGAGTTCCCCTGGCCAAATATTGTTCTTGTTATACATCCCATGGAAAAGAAGAATTGCTCTGCCAGATTCCTAATATCATTAACTAGTAAGGCATAAGGTTATGCCTTTACATCATAGTCTCAATGTGACCCCCATTATTCTTCATCTAGACATCCATCGTGATGCGACATCCTGCGAGGAGGCTAAGGCCCCCCCTCCCTCCGCTCCCACTTACTCCTCGTGTACAGCGTCCAGGACCCAGCGACGCCACACACACCAGCGACCCCACGCTTCCCACCGGAGGGCTGCTCCGTTCCAGAGAAGGTGTTACGGGCTGTTATCAGCCAGACCATTCCATGGATGACTGCTCTCTCTCATTGAGAATAATGAGGGTCACCCTGAACATATGGTGACTGTGTCCCCCTTTCCCCTCTCTCACTGGAAGAAGGTTCACTCAAACTTTGTCTTTGCCAACCAAAGATCTGTCTGCTAATTACACCAGGACGCTGCTGAAGTTGGAATTTTTTTCTTCTTCTTGTGAGTAGACGTCCAGTGTCAGGGAGAAGGGCATTGGCCAGTCGGTGGCCAGTCGATAGGAGGCAGAATGTTAACTCCGCAGAGACTCCACTGTTCAGCATTGTGCTGATTCCAAAACTCCTTTGTGAGGGAGCGACACAGACATTTGCTCTTCGATTAAAAAAAAGCCTTTTTGTCATTGAGACAGAGGAATGGAAGTGCCAGCATATTTAATTAAACATCAGACCACAATACATGTGGTGACCTACATACTGCTTTGTGTATAAAAAAATATATATATATTAAATATAATTTGACCTGGTGTTCAAATGCATTCGCTGCACTTTAAAAAGAACATTTAGGACGAAGGATCCAGTTCTCTCAGTGGGGGGGGGTCAGGAGATAAAGACTGAGTTAACTGTTCTCTCAGTGGGGGGGTGGTTGAACTGTGGAAGTCAGGAGATAAAGTCTGAGTTAACTGTTCTCTCAGTGGGGGGGGGTTAACTGTGGAAGTCAGGAGATAAAGACTGAGTTAACTGTTCTCTCAGTGGGGGGGGGGGGGGGGGTAACTGTGGAAGTCAGGAGATAAAGTCTGAGTTGACTGTTCTCTCAGTGGGGGGGAGTTAACTGTGGAAGTCAGGAGATAAAGTCTGAGTTAACTGTTCTCTCAGTGGGGGGGTGGTTGAACTGTGGAAGTCAGGAGATAAAGTCTGAGTTAACTGTTCTCTCAGTGGGGGGGGTTAACTGTGGAAGTCAGGAGATAAAGACTGTGTTAACTGTTCTCTCAGTGGGGGGGTTAACTGTGGAAGTCAGGAGATAAAGACTGTGTTAACTGTTCTCTCAGTGGGGGGGTCAGGAGATAAAGACTGAGTGTACTTGCAGTTATGGGTCATCCTTAGTGTTTCAATATAAATCTTATTTGCCTGTTCTATCATGTCATGTCTTTGGTTATTCCTGGTCTGCATAGAAGATATTTAATGTACAGGGTTGAAATGTGCTCTCCTGGGTGTGGTCTGCTAGATTCATGTCCTTTACTGAGCATTACATCAACAGCCACTCTCAGGGAGAGAAGTGGGAAACACTTTCTGGCTGGAACATCTACTCTAAAACTGATGAAAGATTTGCAGACATTTTATATTTTCCACCGGCAACATGTCTGTCTCTTCCTGCTCAGGGAAGAAACTTTAAACAAATTATAAGGACAGTCTATTGTTAATACAGACCAGAAAGGCTGACTTATCTCTCTAGCATACAGTACCTCCGTTTGATCAACTGTAGTAAAGGAAACGTATGTCGAGTAAATTAACAAGTTGTTATAAAACAATGACAAAATGGCGTATAATTTCAATACGCAGTTGGATGCCACTCCATAGTCTGCTTTACCTAGCTTGAACACACCCTGGACATATAATCTCTAAATAGGAACTCACCCTGGACGTACCTCTCTAAACAGGAACTCACCCAAACATAACTATAAACAGGAACACACCCTGGACATATCATCTCTAAACAGGAACTCACCCTGGACATATCATCTCTAAACAGGAACACACCCTGGACATATCTCTAAACAGGGAACTCACCCTGCACATATCATCTCTAAACAGGAACTCACCCTGGACATATCATCTCTAAACAGGAACTCACCCTGGACATATCATCTCTAAACAGGAACTCATCCTGGACATATCATCTCTAAACAGGAAATTACCATGGACATATAATCTCTAAACAGGAACACACCCTGGACATATCATCTCTAAACAGGAACTTACCCTGGGCATATCATCTCTAAACAGGAACTCACCCTGGATATATCATCTATAAACAGGAACACACCCTGGACATATCATCTCTAAACAGGTACACACCCTGGACATATCTCTAAACAGGAACACACCCTGGACATATAATCTCTAAACAGGAACACACCCTGGACATATAATCTCTAAACATGAACACAGCCTGGACATATCATCTCTAAACAGGAACTCACCCTGGACATATCATCTCTAAACAGGAACTTACCCTGGACATATCATCTCTAAACAGGAACTCACCCTGGACATATCATCTCTAAACAGGAACACACCCTGGACATATCACCTCTAAACAGGAACTCACCCTGGACATATCATCTCTAAACAGGAACTCACCCTGGACATATGATCTCTAAACAGGAACACACCCTGGACATATCATCTCTAAACAGGAACACACCCTGGACATATCATTTCTAAACAGGAACTCACCCTGGACATATCTCTAAACAGGAGCTCACCCTGGACATATCATCTCTAAACAGGAACTCACCCTGGTCAGAACTAGTGGACTATCCAGAGCCCTGGTCAGAACTAGTGGACTATCCAGAGCCCTGGTCAGAACTAGTGGACTATCCAGAGACCTGGTCAGAACTAGTGGACTATCCAGAGACCTGATTGGAACTAGTGGACTATCCAGAGCACCAGTCAGAACTAGTTGACTATCCACATCCCTGGTCAGAACTAGTGTACTATCCAGAACCCCAGTCAGAACTAGTGGACTATCTAGAACCCTGGTCAGAACTAGTGGTCTATCCAGAGCCCCAGTCAGAACTAGTGGACTATCCAGAGCCCTGGTCAGAACTAGTGGACTATCCAGAACCCTGGTCAGAACTAGTGGACTATCCAGAGCCCCAGTCAGAACTAGTGGACTATCCAGAGCCCCAGTCAGAACTACTGGACTATCCAGAGCCCCAGTCAGAACTAGTGGACTATACAGAGCCCTGGTCAGAACTAGTGGACTATCCAGAGCCCCAGTCAGAACTAGTGGACTATCAATAACCCCGGTCTGAACTAGTGGACTATCCAGAGCCCCAGTCAGAACTAGTGGACTATCAATATCCCCGGTCTGAACTAGTGGACTATTCAGAGCCCTTGTCAGAACTAGTGGACTATCCAGAACCCCAGTCAGAACTAGTGGACTATCTAGAACCCTGGTCAGAACTAGTGGTCTATCCAGAGCCCCAGTCAGAACTAGTGGACTATCCAGAGCCCTGGTCAGAACTAGTGGACTATCCAGAACCCTGGTCAGAACTAGTGGACTATCCAGAGCCCCAGTCAGAACTAGTGGACTATACAGAGCCCTGGTCAGAACTAGTGGACTATCCAGAGCCCCAGTCAGAACTAGTGGACTATCAATAACCCCGGTCTGAACTAGTGGACTATCCAGAGCCCCAGTCAGAACTAGTGGACTATCAATAACCCCGGTCTGAACTAGTGGACTATTCAGAGCCCTGGTCAGAACTAGTGGACTATCCACAGCCCTGGTCAGAACTAGTGGACTATCCAGAGCCCCAGTCAGAACTAGTGGACTATCCAGAGCCCCAGTCAGAACTAGTGGACTATCCAGAGCCCTGGTCAGAACTAGTGGACTATACAGAGCTCTGGTCAGAACTAGTGGACTATCCAGAACCCCAGTCAAAACTAGTGGACTATCCAGAGCCCTGGTCAGAACTAGTGGACGATCCAGATCCCTGGTCAGAACTAGTGGACTATCCATAGCCCTGGTCAGAACTAGTGGACTATCCATAGCCCTAGTCAGAACTAGTGGACTATCCAGAGCCCCAGTCAGAACTAGTGGACTATTCAGAGCCCTGGTCAGAACTAGTGGACTATCCACAGCCCTGGTCAGAACTAGTGGACTATCCAGAGCCCCAGTCAGAACTAGTGGACTATCCAGAGCCCCAGTCAGAACTAGTGGACTATACAGAGCCCTGGTCAGAACTAGTGGACTATCCAGAGACCTGATCAGAACTAGTGGACTATCCAGAGCCCCAGTCAAAACTAGTGGACTATCCACATCCCTGGTCAGAACTAGTGTACTATCCAGAGTCCCGGTCTGAACTGGTGAACTATACAGAGCCCTGGTCAGAACTAGTGGACTATCCAGAACCCCAGTCAGAACTCGTGGACTATCCAGAACCCTGGTCAGAACTAGTGGACTATCCAGAGCCCCAGTCAGAACTAGTGGACTATCCAGAACCCTGGTCAGAACTAGTGGACTATCCAGAGCCCCAGTCAGAACTAGTGGACTATCCAGAGCCCCGGTCAGAACTAGTGGACTATCCAGAGCCCCAGTCAGAACTAGTGGACTATCCAGAGCCCCAATCAGAACTAGTGGACTATACAGAGCCCTGGTCAGAACTAGTGGACTATCCACAGCCCCAGTCAGAACTAGTGGACTATCAAAAGCCCCGGTCTGAACTAGTGGACTATCCAGAGCCCCAGTCAGAACTAGTGGACTATCAATATCCCCGGTCTGAACTAGTGGACTATTCAGAGCCCTGGTCAGAACTAGTGGACTATCCACAGCCCTGGTCAGAACTAGTGGACTATCCAGAGCCCCAGTCAGAACTAATGGACTATCCAGAGCCCCAGTCAGAACTAGTGGACTCTCCAGAGTCCTGGTCAGAACTAGTGGACTATCCATAGCCCTAGTCAGAACTAGTGGACTATCCAGAGCCCCAGTCAGAACTCGTGGACTATCCAGAACCCTGGTCAGAACTAGTGGACTATCCAGAGCCCCAGTCAGAACTAGTGGACTATCCAGAGCCCTGGTCAGAACGAGTGGACTATCTAGAGGCCTGGTCAGAACTAGTGGACTATCCAGAGTCCTGGTCAGAACTAGTGGACTATCCAGAGGCCTGGTCAGAACTAGTGGACTATCCAGAACCCCGGTCAGAACTAGTGGACTTTCCAGTGCCCCAGTCAGAACTAGTGGACTCTCCAGAGCCCTGGTCAGAACTAGTGGACTCTCCAGAGCCCTGGTCAGAACTAGTGGACTCTCCAGAGCCCTGGTCAGAACTAGTGGACTAAACAGAGCCCTTGTCAGAACTAGTGGACTATCCAGAGGCCTGGTCAGAACTAGTGGACTATCCAGAGCCCCAGTCAGAACTACTGGACTATCCAGAACCCCAGTCAGAACTAGTGGACTATCTAGAGCCCTGGTCAGAACTAGTGGACTATCCAGAGTCCCAGTCAGAACTAGTGGACTATCCAGAACCCCAGTCAGAACTAGTGGACTATCCAGAGTCCTGGTCAGAACTAGTGGACTATCCAGAGCCCTGGTCAGAACTAGTGGACTATCCATAGCCCTAGTCAGAACTAGTGGACTATCCAGAGCCCTGGTCGGAACTAGTGGACTATCCAGAGCCCTGGTCAGAACTAGTGGACTATCCAGAGCCCTGGTCAGAACTAGTGGACTATACAGAGACCTGGTCAGAACTAGTGGACTATCCAGAGCCCTGGTCAGAACTAGTGGACTATCCAGAGCCCTGGTCAGAACTAGTGGACTATCCAGAGACCTGATCAGAACTAGTGGACTATCCAGAGCCACAGTCAGAACTAGTGGACTATCCAAAGCCCCAGTCAGAACTAGTGGACTATCCAGAGCCCTGGTCAGAACTAGTGGACTATCCAGAGCCCCAGTCAGAACTAGTGGACTATCCAGAGCCCTGGACTATCCAGAACCCCGGTCAGAACTAGTGGACTATCCAGAGGTCTGGTCAGAACTAGTGGACTATGTAGTAGTAACGGACCATTTGAGATGCAGACTGGTTAACGTCAAGTTAGACAGATAATATGATTTAATCTTTGTCTCATGAAGGATGAACGACTGATGGTGCAATGTAATATTTTAATATCCATTAGGTGGGAGATCCTCTTCATTCTAAACATATTGTAACAGATCAGTTAGATGGGAGTTCCTCTTCATTCTAAACATATTGTAACAGATCAGTTAGGTGGGAGTTCCTCTTCATTCTAAACATATTGTAACAGATCAGTTAGGTGGGAGTTCCTCTTCATTCTAAACATATTGTAACAGATCAGTTAGATGGGAGTTCCTCTTCATTCTAAACATATTGTAACAGATACATTAGATCGAAGGTCCTCGTCAAGTGTTTGACCTGTGAAATGTCGACATCTTTGTCAAAGCACGGTGGAGTGTGAAGGGGCTCTTACGGTTTTGATGGAGTTTTGGTTTCTCTACTGCAAGTCTTAATGTCTAACCTTGAAATGAACTCAGCTCATCCATCACTCTCTTTGGAAGGTTACCAACTTACATATGAGAATGAAAAATAGTCGAGATAGTTTGGTCATTTAGCAAAATGTGCACTTCCTCCCTGATGAAGGATACCAGTTTTCCGTGCAGGGCTGACAGGGAGCAGGTTAAATACCTGTGTTGTTGTTTCTGGAGGGCCGAGCCGCTTGGAAAAAGTGAACTGAGATGATAAATCTCCCGGCCTCCTTTCTCTGCCCCTCCTCTCCTCCTCTCTTTCAAACCAGCCTCTCTGAGAATGTATAAATCACCACGGCCTGCTAGACCTCTCCGATATCTATCTCACATAATTTTTTACTGGTGAAACTGTCTGGAGACTCAGTGTACTGTTTCCCCTGTCTGGAGACTCATTCTACTGTTTCCCCAGTCTGGAGACTCAGTGTACTGTTTCCCCAGTCTGGAGACTCATTCTACTGTTTCCCCAGTCTGGAGACTCAGTGTACTGTTTCCCCAGTCTGGAGACTCAGTGTACTGTTTCCCCAGTCTGGAGACTCATTCTACTGTTTCCCCAGTCTGGAGACTTGTTCTACTGTTTCCCCAGTCTGGAGACTCATTCTACTGTTTCCCCAGTCTGGAGACTCATTCTACTGTTTCCCCAGTCTGGAGACTCATTCAACTGTTTCCCCAGTCTGGAGACTCATTCTACTGTTTCCCCAGGCTGGAGACTCAATTCACTGTTTCCCCAGTCTGGAGACTCATAATACTATTTCCCCAGTCTGGAGACTCAATTCACTGTTTCCCCAGTCTGGAGACTCATTCTACTGTTTCCCCAGTCTGGAGACTCATACTACTGTTTCCCCAGTCTGGAGACTCATTCTATTGTTTCCCCAGTCTGGAGACTCATAATTCTGTTTCCCCAGTCTGGAGCCTCATTCTACTGTTTCCCCAATCTGGAGACTCATTCTACTGTTTCCCCAGTCTGGCGACTCATAATACTGTTTCCCCAGTCTGGAGACTCATACTACTGTTTCCCCAGTCTGGAGACTTGTTCTACTGTTTCCCCAGTCTGGAGACTCGTTCATCTGTTTCCCCAGTCTGGATACCTGTTCTACTGTTTCCCCAGTAGAATGGCGGATGCCGAGAACGATACCTGCCCCAATGCATCTTGTCAACTGTAAAGTTTGGTGGAGGAGGAATAATGGTCTGGGGCTGTTTTTCATGGTTCGGGCCCCTTAGTTCCAGTGAAGGGAAATCTTAACGCTACAGCATACAATGACATTCTTGACTATTCTGTGCTTCCAACTTTAAGGCAACCATTTGGGGAAGGCCCTTTCCTATTTCAGCATGAAAATGTGCACGAAACGAGGTCCATACAGAAATGGCTTGTAAAGATCAGTGTGGAAGAACTTGACCATCCTGCACAGAGCTCCAACCTCAACCCCGTCAAACACCTTTTGGGATGAATTGGAACGCCGACTGCGAGCAAGGGCCCTAATAGCCCAACATCAGCGCCCGACCTCACTAATGCTCCTGTAGCTGAATAGACTCAAGTCCCCCTGCAGCAATGTTCCAACATCTAGTGGAAAGCCTTCCCAGAAGAGTGGAGGCTGTTATAGCAGCAATGTTCCAACATCTAGTGGAAAGCCTTCCCAGAAGAGTGGAGGCTGTTAAAGCAGCAATTTTCCAACATCTAGTGGAAAGCCTTCCCAGAAGAGTGGAGGCTGTTATAGCAGCAAAGGGGGGACCAACTCCATATTAACACCCATGATTTTGGAATGAGATGTTCAACGAGTAGGTATCCAAATACTTTCGGTCATGTGTTGTATCTTTATAGTTAGCTTTGGAGACATTCTCTCTACTTTAATCACAAGACCTGTGTATTATCATAACTAATGCTATAAATTCCTCCGGTAGATCAGTAAGGAGCTCAGGATTACTCCTGACTGACTGAGAGTACTACAGAGGGAAGAGAAGTGAGCTTGTTTCCTCTTGTTATTAAAGAGTATAGTGAGTTCCTCTGTATATTGACGGAAGATAGTTTCTGTATATTGTTCCAGTCGTACAGGAACCTCCTCGTCACTGCCAGACAGTGAGATTAGCCAAGCAGGCGGATGAAGCGAGTAGATTGATGAGGTGGTAGCCACACTGGGCATACACAGTCATATAGTTTTCCCTGTAGCTCAGTTGGTAGAGCATGGGTTTGCAACGCCAGGGTTGTGGGTTCGATTCCCACGGGGGGCCAGCACAGGGAGAAAAAAAATGTATGAAATGTATGCATTCACTACTGTAAGTTGCTCTGGATAAGAGCTTCTGCTAAATTACTAAAATGTAATGTAAAAATATGGTGCTGAGCACAGCTGAGCAGGCTGTTTCCACCACCCTCCCTTGTAGAAGAGCAGAAATAACGTTGCTCTTAACCAGAGTGTTTCCTGTCATATTACACTGTGGCCTTGTTTGTTTCTCCCAGACAGATCTATATTCCCCCCTTTTTTTTTCTTTTTTTTTTTAATTCAATGACTTTGATACAGACTAAAAGCCTTCGTTCTAATAACACGCCAATTACAATGAAGACTTTACTTAGAATAAATATGAATATAGTGCAGTCATCTATTGGTTTAAACACAGAGATGCCGGCCTCCCATCACACCATTGATTATTAATTGGTGCCCGGGCTTTTAAAGGCCAATTAAACGAAGCTATTAAAGATCTTCCTTAGACGTTAATATCCAATTTGTCAAAGACATCGGGTGCTTCTAATCTCCGTAGCTTTAGATCAAGTAGAAATCAGATAGAGATTCCCTGACATAATGTATATTTTGAGGTTTACAACGTTGGCATGCATTGGATCCCCACAAAAAAAACACTTTAGGATTTCTGAATTGATGGTAAGCCGGCAGTAGTTAGGCTGAGAAATGTTTTGTGGTGGGCATAGTAATTACCCGGTGTAATCTATCAGAGTACTGTACTTGATGATGCCCAGACATTTGCGTTTTTGTAATTTGGATGGATATATTCTCTGACATCAATACAGTAATGAATCCTCACTTTCTCTCTATGTATTAAATGCACCTGCTCCTTGCAGCTTGTCCTAATGCAGTACCGTATGTGTGTTCTAAATATGCATTAGGATTTCATCTGACTGAGGATAATTCATTCACAAAAAAAAGCAAAGTGCATGAATTGGCTACTTAAGTAATGAAATGTCTCCTGTATAGTTTTACTGCCAGGCCCGTTCATTAACATTACATACAGGGGGCCATACGGAGGGATGACTCACTGTCTCCTGTATAGTATTACTGCCAGGCCCGTTCATTAACATTACATACAGGGGGCCATACGGAGGGTTGACTCACTGTCTCCTGTATAGTATTACTGCCAGGCCGTTCATTAACATTACATACAGGGGGCCATACGGAGGGTTGACTCACTGTCTCCTGTATAGTATTACTGCCAGGCCCGTTCATTAACATTACATACAGGGGGCCATACGGAGGGTTGACTCACTGTCTCCTGTATAGTATTACTGCCAGGCCCGTTCATTAACATTACATACAGGGGGCCATATGGAGGGTTGACTCACTGTCTCCTGTATAGTATTACTGCCAGGCCCGTTCATTAACATTACATACAGGGGGCCATACGGAAGGTTGGCTCACTGTCTCCTGTATAGTATTACTGCCAGGCCCGTTCATTAACATTACATACAGGGGGCCATACGGAGGGTTGGCTCACTGTCTCCTGTATAGTATTACTGCCAGGCCCGTTCATTAACATTACATACAGGGGGCCATACGGAGGGTTGACTCACTGTCTCCTGTATAGTATTACTGCCAGGCCGTTCATTACATTACATACAGGGGGCCATACGGAGGGTTGACTCACTGTCTCCTGTATAGTATTACTGCCAGGCCCGTTCATTAACATTACATACAGGGGGCCATACGGAGGGTTGACTCACTGTCTCCTGTATAGTATTACTGCCAGGCCCGTTCATTAACATTACATACAGGGGGCCATACGGAGGGTTGACTCACTGTCTCCTGTATAGTATTACTGCCAGGCCCGTTCATTAACATTACATACAGGGGGCCATACGGAGGGTTGGCTCACTGTCTCCTGTATAGTATTACTGCCAGGCCCGTTCATTAACATTACATACAGGGGGCAATACGGAGGGTTGACTCACTGTCTCCTGTATAGTATTACTGCCAGGCCCGTTCATTAACATTACATACAGGGGGCCATATTGAGGGTTGACTCACTGTCTCCTGTATAGTATTACTGCCAGGCTGTTCATTAACATTACATACAGGGGGCCATACGGAGGGTTGACTCACTGTCTCCTGTATAGTATTACTGCCAGGCCGTTCATTAACATTACATACAGGGGGCAATACGGAGGGTTGACTCAGCCATACGGAGGGTTAACTCACTGTCTCCTGTATAGTAATACTGCCAGGCCGTTCACTAACATTACATACAGGGGGCCATACGGAGGGTTGACTCACTGTCTCCTGTATAGTATTACTGCCAGGCCGTTCATTAACATTACATACAGGGGTCCATACGGAGGGTTGACTCACTGTCTCCTGTATAGTAATACTGCCAGGCCGTTCATTAACATTACATACAGGGGGCCATACGGAGGGTTGACTCAGCCATACGGAGGGTTAACTCACTGTCTCCTGTATAGTAATACTGCCAGGCCGTTCATTAACATTACATACAGGGGGCCATACGGAGGGTTGACTCACTGTCTCCTGGAGCTGTGTTGCTGCTCAAGATATGCTTGGTCAAATCCTGATATTTTGAGTTCTCCGTGCGAGAATTAAAAAAAGAAACTGTCTGTAAAGGCTACAGTCTTTTATGCCATTACCTCTCGAGATTTTTTTACTTCCAGTTCTGCAGGTAAGCAGTGGTTCCATAGCAGCTGGACCGGACCAGAGAAAAACCCAGTGTTTATTTCTGATCACTCTCCCCTAACGACAAAGCTACTTATACCAAATACCCAGTCTAATTATCGCCCTTGGTCAGTATCACGACACAAGACACAGACGCACGCACAGGAGGCAGATGGTTTGAGCTCTGGTATTTATTATAATCCAATCAAATCAAATGTATTTATATAGCCCTTCTTACATCAGCTGATATCTCAAAGTGTTGTACAGAAACCCAGCCTAAAACCCCAAAACAGCAAGCAATGCAGGTGTAGAAGCACGGTGGCTAGGAAAAACTCCCCTAGAAAGGCCAGAACCTTAGAAAGAAACCTAGAGAGGAACCAGGCTGTGATAATCCATGGGATAGACAAAAGGCAGGTCAGAGACGGACAAGCGTTCATAGCCAGGGTGGAGTCCAAAACGGTACACGGCGGCAGGCAGGCTCAAGGTCAGGGGCAGGCAGGCTCAAGGTCAGGGGCAGGCAGGCAGGCTCAAGGTCAGGGGCAGGCAGAGGGGTCAGGCAGGCAGGCTCAAGGTCAGGGGCAGACAGAGGGGTCAGGCAGGCAGGCTCAAGGTCAGGGGCAGGCCGAGTGGTCAGGCAGGCAGGCTCAAGGTCAGGGGCAGGCAGAGGGGTCAGGCAGGCGAGCTCAGAGTCAGGACTGGCAAGGGTCAAAAACAGGACGACGAGAAAAAGAGAGACTGGGGAAAAACAGGAGCTGAGAGAAAAAAACGCTGGTTGACTTGAACAAACAAGACGAACTGGCAACAGACAAACAGAAAACACAGGTATAAATACCCAGGGGGATAAGTGGGGAAAATGGGCGACACATGGAGAAGGGTGGAGACAAGCACAAGGACAGTCGAAACAGATCAGGGTGTGACAGTTAGGGTTATGAAGCTTATGAAGCTACAACCAATTTGGCAGAGCTTGAATATATATATTTTAAGAATAATGGGTATATGTTGCACCATCCAGGTCTGGAAAGCTCTTAGAGATTTACCCAGAAAGACCGTAGTCGCTGCCAAAGGTGCTTCTACAAAGTATTGACTCAGGGTTCTGAATACTTATGCAAATGAGATATTTCTGTACTCAATTTTCAATAAAGTTGCAGCATTTTCTAAAAACATGTTTTCACTTTGACATTATGGGGTATTGTGTGTAGATGGGTGAGAACTATTTATTCCATTTTGAGTTCATGTTGTGATCTAGGGCTGGTCTAGGGCTGATCTAGGGCTGATCTAGGGCTGATCTAGGGCTGATCTAGGGCTGATCTAGGGCTGAACTAGGGCTGATCTATGGCTGATCTAGGGCTGAACTAGGGCTGATCTAGCGCTGATCTAGGGCTATTATTAGTGCTTTATGTTCTGATCTAGGGCTGATCTAGTGCTGATCTAGGACTGATCTAGGGCTGATCTAGGACTGATCTAGGACTGATCTAGGGCTGATCTAGGACTGATCTAGGGCTGAACTAGGGCTGATCTAGGGCTATTATTAGTGCTTTATGTTCTGATCTAGGGCTGATCTAGGGCTGATCTAGGGCTGATCTAGGGCTAATCTAGGGATGATCTAGGGCTGATCTAGGGATGATCTAGGGCTGACCTAGGGCTGATCTAGGGCTGATCTAGGGATGATCTAGGACTGATCTAGGACTGATCTAGGACTGATCTAGGGCTGATCTAGGGCTGATCTAGGGCTGATCTAGGACTGATCTAGGACTGATCTAGGGCTGATCTAGGGCTGATCTAGGGCTGATCTAGGACTGATCTAGGGCAGTGAGGATTAGTGATGAAGAAAACCTAGCAGTATGTCCACTGTATAAAACCCAAAGCAGAGTCACTCTGTCTGTTACCCTCCTCAACTCTATAGTCTATAGTCTGTTACCCTCCTCACCTCTATAGTCTGTAGTCTGTTACCCTCCTCACCTCTATAGTCTGTAGTCTGTTACCCTCCTCACCTCTATAGTCTGTAGTCTGTTACCCTCCTCACCTCTATAGTCTGTAGTCTGTTACCCTCCTCACCTCTATAGTCTGTAGTCTGTTACCCTCCTCACCTCTATAGTCTGTTACCCTCCTCGCCTCTATAGTCTGTTACCCTCCTCACCTCTATAGTCTGTAGTCTGTTACCCTCCTCACCTCTATAGTCTGTAGTCTGTTACCCTCCTCACCTCTATAGTCTGTAGTCTGTTACCCTCCTCACCTCTATAGTCTGTAGTCTGTTACCCTCCTCACCTCTATAGTCTGTAGTCTGTTACCCTCCTCACCTCTATAGTCTGTAGTCTGTTACCCTCCTCACCTCTATAGTCTGTAGTCTGTTACCCTCCTCACCTCTATAGTCTGTAGTCTGTTACCC
>NW_021823115.1:1493633-1551133 GCF_901001165.1 Salmo trutta | reverse complement strand
TGTTAGCAGAATGTATAGTTGATGCTAGCTGTTAGCAGAATGTATAGTTGAAGCTAACTGTTAGCAGAATGTACAGTTGAAGCTAGCTGTTAGCAGAATGTACAGTTGAAGCTAGCTGTTAGCAGAATGTACAGTTGAAGCTAGCTGTTAGCAGAATGTATAGTTGAAGCTAGCTGTTAGCAGAATGTACAGTTGAAGCTAGCTGTTAGCATAATGTACAGTTGAAGCTAGCTGTTAGCATAATGTATAGTTGAAGCTAGCTGTTAGCATAATGAACAGTTGAAGCTAACTTTCCTGGTTAACAGAATGTAAGGTTGAAGCTAGCTATCCCGATTATAATTAAAATAAATGTATACAAAATTACCCAATTTAGTAATTTTAAATATTACTATTATTCATTTTATACATACAAATTACACCCATCCACAAAAAAAACATTTTGTGTAGGAGGAAATGCCATACACCTGGTGAATGTGTCAGCGTGGCATGCGCCTGACCCAACACAGGAGTTGCTACAGCACGATGGGACATGGACATCCCGGCCAGCCAAATCCTCCCCTAACTCAGAGCCAATTGTGCATCACCTCATGGGTCTCCCTGGCACAGCCGGCACAGGTTTCGAACCAGCATCTCTATCAAGACAGTTTGCACTGCGATGCAGTGTCTTAGACCACTGCACCACTCGGGATGCTCCATCTAGAAAGTTTTTAATGCATATATCAATTGACTTGCTCAAAGTATCAAAATACTAAAATACTAGACAGGACTCTTAAATAATTTCATTTAAATGTTAGTTGTATTTTTTGATCACAGAAACAATGAGAAAATATGGAAAAATATACACTGCTCAAAAAAATAAAGGGAACACTTAAACAACACAATGTAACTCCAAGTCAATCACACTTCTGTGAAATCAAACTGTCCACTTAGGAAGCAACACTGATTGACAATAAATTTCACATGCTGTTGTGCAAATGGAATAGACAACAGGTGGAAATTATAGGCAATCAGCAAGACACCCCCAATAAAGGAGTGGTTCTGCAGGTGGGGACCACAGACCACTTCTCAGTTCCTATTCTTCCTGGCTGATGTTTCGGTCACTTTTGAATGCTGGCGGTGCTTTCACTCTAGTGGTAGCATGAGACGGAGTCTACAACCCACACAAGTGGCTCAGGTAGTGCAGCTCATTCAGGATGGCACATCAATGCGAGCTGTGGCAAGAAGGTTTGCTGTGTCTGTCAGCGTAGTGTCCAGAGCACGGAGGCGCTACCTGGAGACAGGCCAGTACATCAGGAGACGTGGAGGAGGCCGTAGGAGGGCCACAACCCAGCAGCAGGATCGCTACCTCCGCCTTTGTGCAAGGAGGAGCAGGAGGAGCACTGCCAGAGCCCTGCAAAATGACCTCCAGCAGGCCGCAAATGTGCATGTGTCTGCTCAAACGGTCAGAAACAGACTCCATGAGGGTGGTATGAGGGCCCGACGTCCACAGGTGGGGGTTGTGCTTACAGCCCAACAGGATGTTTGGCATTTGCCAGAGAACACCAAGATTGGCAAATTTGCCACTGGTGCCCTGTGCTCTTCACAGATGAAAGCAGGTTCACACTGAGCACGTGACAGACGTGACAGAGTCTGGAGACACCGTGGAGAATGTTCTGCTGCCTGCAACATCCTCCAGCATGACCGGTTTGGCGGTGGGTCAGTCATGGTGTGGGGTGGCATTTCTTTGGGGGGCCGCACAGCCCTCCATGTGCTCGCCAGAGGTAGCCTGACTGCCATTAGGTACCGAGATGAGATCCTCAGACCCCTTGTGAGACCATATGCTGGTGCGGTTGGCCCTGGGTTCCTCCTAATGCAAGACAATGCTAGACCTCATGTGGCTGGAGTGTGTCAGCAGTTCCTGCAAGAGGAAGGCATTGATGCTATGGACTGGCCCGCCCGTTCCCCAGACCTGAATCCAATTGAGCACATCTGGGACATCATGTCTCGCTCCATCCACCAACGCCACGTTGCACCACAGACTGTCCAGGAGTTGGTGGATGCTTTAGTCCAGGTCTAGGAGGAGATCCCTCAAGAGACCATCCGCCACCTCATCAGGAGCATGCCCAGGCGTTGTAGGGAGGTCATACAGGCACGTGGAGGCCACACACACTACTGAGCCTCATTTTGACTTGTTTTAAGGACATTACATCAAAGTTGGATCAGCCTGTAGTGTGGTTTTCCACTTTAATTTTGAGTGTGACTCCAAATCCAGACCTCCATGGGTTGATAAATTGGATTTCCATTGATTATTTTTGTGTGATTTTGTTGTCAGCACATTAAACTATGTAAAGAAAAAAGTATTTAATAAAATTATTTCTTGTTGCTGTTAGCAGAATGTACAGTTGAAGCTAACTGTTAGCAGAATGTACAGTTGAAGCTAACTGTTAGCAGAATGTACAGATGAAGTTATCTGTTAGCAGAATGTACAGTTGAAGCTAGCTGTTAGCAGAATGTACAGTTGAATCTAGCTGTTAGCAGAATGTGCAGTTAAAGCTAGCTGTTAGCAGAATGTACAGTTGAAGCTAGCTGTTAGCAGAATGTACAGTTGAAGCTAACTGTTAGCAGAATGTACAGATGAAGTTATCTGTTAGCAGAATGTACAGTTGAAGCTAGCTGTTAGCAGAATGTACAGTTGAAGCTAACTGTTAGCAGAATGTACAGTTGAAGCTAACTGTTAGCAGAATGTACAGTTGAAGCTAGCTGTTAGCAGAATATACAGTTGAAGCTAACTGTTAGCAGAATGTACAGTTGAAGCTAGCTGTTAGCAGAATGTACAGTTGAAGCTAGCTGTTAGCAGAATGTACAGTTGAAGCTAGCTGTTAGCAGAATGTGCAGTTGAAGCTAGCTTCCAGTGTGCCAGAGGAACCATTCATCAAGAGACAGTTGGTCTATGCGACATGTACACAGTTTAAAATGGCAGTTTATTGATGATAGTTGTTCATAAAAACAAGACAAAACAGATTCGCTGAACTACAGTATAATCCCATTTGTTGTTGTTATTTTAAAGTCCAGCCGGTGTGTTTCTGTGTTTAAACGACTTACCTGACCGTGTTTTCTCCACTCCTGACTAACGGCTCGACCCAACGCATTTATTAAATCAGCCCTGATTTGTGGGCCACATTTTGCCGATGGCCGAAGGCAACATAGCATTGATAATAGCCGTAATATTGTTATATCTGGGCTCAATCCGATCAGAAATGACAAACACACTGTCTGATTTCTAAGATTACACAGTAATATACAGTAGTCTGTCTTTATTTTATATTCAAGTTCCTTCCTTGTGGCTGGGACATTTTTTTGACAAAGCATCCGGCCCGCTATTGTGTTGATGGCCCAGAGCATCCATGTTAGATCAGATATGTTGGCTACAATAGATATACAGTATATGTGAGCTTTAGCTGAACCAATGGAAGGGTATTGTTGTTAAGTGACATCTCTTGATGACAGTTTGGATAAAACCTCCCCGTTTCAAAAGGTAGCCCTCAACACTGCTATGATATTGCTTTGACCAAGTAGTTGGGCAGTAGAGATATTACTGTTTTCATTGACAATATGTGATGTATGAAGCCTGTGGGTTCAGAGGGTAAGAAGGTAATGGGTGATCTTATAATGTTACATCTGTGTTGTTTACTCCCAGCACCATGAAAACATCTCGTGTTATGAAAAGGTAAAAGAGTTACAAGACGTAATGGGAAGGAAACGACCGTCCAGCATGTTATCACACAGGAGAGACGAGCCGGATAAACAATATCACACTGTACAATCCAGGGGTTTCTGAGGAAAAGGTTTCAAGAAGCACCGAGGGGTCCCGAGGCCTAGAGAAACTGAAAGGTAATGACTTTCTACAGGTGTTGTGATGGATCATCTGAAGAGAAGACAAGAGACATTATACAACAATACATTTATCCAAAGTCACTTACAGTCATGTGTGCTTTTCACTTATGGGTGGTCCCGGGAATCAAACCCACTACCCTGGGGTTATGGGTGGTCCGGGAATCAAACCCGCTACCCTGGGGTTATGGGTGGTCCCGGGAATCAAACCCACTACCCTGGGGTTATGGGTGGTCCCGGGAATCAAACCCACTACCCTGGGGTTATGGGTGGTCCCGGGAATCAAACCCGCTACCCTGGGGTTATGGGTGGTCCCGGGAATCAAACCCACTACCCTGGGGTTATGGGTGGTCCCGGGAATCAAACCCGCTACCTTGGGGTTATGGGTGGTCCCGGGAATCAAACCCACTACCCTGGGGTTATGGGTGGTCCCGGGAATCAAACACACTACCCTGGGGTTATGGGTGGTCCCGGGAATCAAACTCGCTACCCTGGGGTTATGGGCGGTCCCGGGAATCAAACCCACTACCCTGGGGTTATGGGTGGTTCCGGGAATCAAACCCACTACCCTGGGGTTATGGGCGGTCCCGGGAATCAAACCCACTACCCTGGGGTTATGGGCGGTCCCGGGAATCAAACCAACTATCCTGGGGTTATGGGCGGTCCCGGGAATCAAACCCACTACCCTGGGGTTATGGGCGGTCCCGGGAATCAAACCCACTACCCTGTGGTTATGGGCGGTCCCGGGAATCAAATCCACTACCCTGGGGTTATGGGTGGTCCCGGGAATCAAACCCACTACCCTGGGGTTTCAGGCTGCAGGCTTTACTAACTGGGCTTCAGACACGGCAGACACTAGTACAACACTACTGTAAATCATCATAGTAGTTTATAAAGGTTCATAGTAGTTTATAAAGGTTTGTAGTGGTTCATAGAATCCGAGGGATTCACACTGCACACTACACACTACACACATTACACACTACACACTACACACACTACACACTACACACACTACACATGACACACTGTGATAATTAACAGGAACTAACACTGAGATAATTAACAGGAACTAACACTGAGATAATTAACAGGAACTAACACTGAGATAACTAACAGGAACTAACACTGAGATAACTAACAGGAACTAACACTGAGATAATTAACAGGAACTAACACTGAGATAACTAACAGGAACTAACACTGAGATAATTAACAGGAACTAACACTGAGATAATTAACAGGAACTAACACTGAGATAACTAACAGGAACTAACGCTGAGATAATTAACAGGAACTAACACTGAGATAATTAACAGGAACTAACACTGAGATAATTAACAGGAACTAACACTGAGATAATTAACAGGAACTAACACTAAGATAATTAACAGGAACTAACACTGAGATAATTAACAGGAACTAACACTGAGATAATTAACAGGAACTAACACTGAGATAACTAACAGGAACTAACACTGAGATAATTAACAGGAACTAACACTGAGATAATTAACAGGAACTAACACTGAGATAACTAACAGGAACTAACACTGAGATAATTAACAGGAACTAACACTGAGATAATTAACAGGAACTAACACTGAGATAATTAACATGAACTAACACTGAGATAATTAACAGAAGCTAACACTGAGATAATAACAAAAACCAGAACAATAATAATAACAATAATTGCAATACTACTAATAATATTAATACTAATAATAATATTCATACTGGTAATAGAAATAATAATATTAATAGTAGTAATAATAATAATAATATTAATAAGAGTAATAATATTAATACTAGTAATAGTAATAATAATATTAATACTGGTAATAATAATAATAATAGTAATAATATTAATAATAATAGCAATAGTAATAATAATATTAATACTGGTAATACTATTAATAATATTAACACTAGTAATACTAATAAAAATATGAATAGTGGTAATAGTAATAATAATATTAACACTGGCAACAATAATAATAATAATATGAATATGAATATGAGTAATACTATTAATACTAGTAATAGTAATAATAATATTAATACTGGTAATAGTAATAATAATATTAATACTAGCAATAATAATAATAATAACTTTAATACTAGTAATAATAACAATAATAATAATAGTAATAATAATAATAGTAATACTAGTAATGATAATAATAATAATACTACTAGTAATGTTACTAATAATATTAATACTTGTAATAGTAATATTTTATTTATTTATTTATTTCACCTTTATTTAACCAGGTAGGCAAGTTGAGAACAAGTTCTCATTTACAATTGCGACCTGGCCAAGATAAAGCAAAGCAGTTCGACAACATACAACAACACAGAGTTACACATGGAGTTAAACAAACATACAGTCAATAATACAGTAGAAAAATAAGTCTATATACAATGTGAGCAAATGATGTGAGATAAGGGAGGTAAAGGCAAAAAAGGCCATGGTGGCAAAGTAAATAAAGTATAGCAAGTAAAACACTGGAATGGTAGATTTGTAATTTGAAGAGAGTTCAAAGTTAAAATATAAATAATATGGTGCAAAGGAGCAAAATAAATAAAATAAATAAATACAGTGGGGGAAGAGGTAGTAGTTTGGGCTAAATTATAGATGGGCTATGTACAGGTGCAGTGATCTGGGAGCTGCTCTGATAGCTGGTGCTTAAAGCTAGTGAGGGAGATAAGTGTTTGCAGTTTCAGAGATTTTTGTAGTTCGTTCCAGTCATTGGCAGCAGAGAACTGGAAGGAGAGACGACCAAAGGAGGAATTGGCTTTAATGGGTGACCAGAGAGATATACCTGCTGGAGCGCGTGCTACAGGTGGGTGCTGCTATGGTGACCAGTGAGCGGAGATAAGGGGGGACTTTACCTAGCAGGGTCTTGTAGATGACCTGGAGCCAATGTGTTTGGCGACGATTATGAAGCGAAGGCCAGCCAACGAGAGCGTACAGGTCGCAGTGGTGGGTAGTATATGGGGCTTTGGTGACAAAACGGATGGCACTGTGATAGACTGCATCCAGCTTGTTGAGTAGGGTATTGGAGGCTATTTTGTAAATGACATCGCCGAAGTCGAGAATTGGTAGAATGGTCAGTTTTACGAGGGTATGTTTGGAGGCATGGGTGAAGGATGCTTTGTTGCGAAATAGGAAGCCAATTCTAGATTTAACTTTGGATTGGAGATGATTGATGTGAGTCTGGAAGGAGAGTTTACAGTCTAACCAGACACCTAGGTATTTGTAGTTGTCCACATATTCTAAGTCAGAACCGTCCAGAGTAGTGATGCTGGACGGGCGGGCGGGTCCGGGCAGCGAACGGTTGAAGAGCATGCATTTAGTTTTACTTGTATTTAGGAGCAGTTGGAGACCACGGAAGGAGAGTTGTATGGCATTGAAGCTCATCTGGAGGGTTGTTAACACAGTGTCCAAAGAAGGGCCAGAAGTATACAGAATGGTGTCGTCTGCGTAGAGGTGGATCAGAGATTCACCAGCAGCAAGAGCGACATCATTGATGTATACAGAGAAAAGAGTTGGCCCAAGACTTGAACCCTGTGATACCCCCATAGAGACTGCCACAGGCCCTCCGATTTGAAACACTGAACTCTATCAGAGAAGTAGTTGGTGAACCAGGCGACGCAATCGTTTGACCAAGGCTACTGAGTCTGCCGATGAGTCAAAAGCTTTGGCCAGGTCAATGAATACGGCAGCACAGTATTGTTTCTTATCAATGGCGGTTACGATGTCGTTTAGGACCTTGAGCGTGGCTGAGGTGCACCCATGACCAGCTCTGAAACCAGATTGCATAGCGGAGAGGGTGCGGTGGGATTCGAAATGGTCGGTAATCTGTTTGTTGACTTGGCTTTCGAAGACCTTCGAAAGGCAGCGTAGGATGGATATAGGTCTGTAGCAACTTGGGTCAAGAGTGTCACCTCCTTTAAAGAGGGGGATGACAGCAGCTGCTTTCCAATCTATGGGAATCTCAGACGACACGAAAGAGAGGTTGAACAGGCTAGTAATAGGGGTTGCAATAATTTCGGCAGAAAATTTTAGAAAGAAAGGGTCCAGATTGTCAAGCCCAGCTGATTTGTAGGGGTCCAGATTTTGCAGCTCTTTCAGAACATCAGCTGAATGGATTTGGGAGAAGGAGAAATGGGGGAGGCTAATAACAGTATTAATAACAATAATGATACTATTAATAATATTAATAGTAATAATACATTTAGTAGTAATAGTAACTGTGATAATAAAATTAATACTAGCAATAATACTAGTAATAATAACAGTAATAATAATAGTAATAATAATACTAATTATAATAATACTAATAACACCAAAAATAACAGTAGTAATAATAGCATTAATAATAATAATATTATTAATAATAACAATAATAATACTAATAATACTATTAACAATAATACTAGTATTAATATTACTAATAATATTAGTACTAGTAATAGTAATAATAATATGAATGCTAGTAACAGTAATACTACTATTAATACTGGTAACAATAATAATAATAACAATAATAATAATATTAATAATAATAATAATGCTATTAATAATATGTATAATACTATTAATAATAACAATAATAATATTAATACTAATATTAATAATACTATTAATACTACTATTAATAATAATAATTATAATACTATTAATATATGACAATGTGTCTGTCCTTCCTTTTTCTAGTCACATCTGTGCTGTGTTATTGGAATATGAAGATAGACATCACTCCAACTCATACCTACGTGATCATGTAATGCACTACTGCCTTTGTCATCAATGTACATGACAAAACATTTACTTTCAAAAATCACACCGTAATCCATAAACCAAATACTTTTTATAGCAATACCGTAAATTCTGAAACGTCTTTGTACAGTATACTTCCTATTTACATGACATATACTGGTGTACCTAAACGTGTTAAATACTGTAACTCTGCCTTTAGCGTTAATTATCAAACTGTAAGAGATGAAATGTAATCATTATCCAGTAGTCATTAACGTGGCATGATGTTGTGTCATGTATCTCTTAGCTTCTTCTTTAAACGGTACTCCTTCTCCTCCTCCTCCATATCCAGTAATACCATGCTTCCTGGTACAACACTTCAAACAGAGGAAAAAAGGGGGCTTAAGTGAAGATGATACAGACAGCGAATATTCCTGAACCAGATGACATTGCTCCTGACCCCAGAGCAGATGTTTTGTGTAATAGTCTGTGGTTGAGAGAGGCATGCACACCAGGTGGGGGCCAGGGGTCTGTCATGGGGGCCGTTCCCTATCCGCTCGGCCCCCAAGAAACAAAAGCAGCTTTGAGGTATCGCCTTTCCTCCTCAAAAAGATTGGTGGACTTTTTAATACAATTACGTCTTTAAGGGACGCAGAGGCTGGCTCCACACAGCGGCACGGCTGTTTAGGCTGGGACACTAGTGGCTTCAAAGCCCCGTGGCGGCTGAGAGAAGAGGAGAGGAGAAGGATGTGGCTTCAAAGCCCCGTGGCGGCTGAGAGAAGAGGAGAGGAGAAGGATGTGGCTTCAAAGCCCCGTGGCGGCTGAGAGAAGAGGAGAGGAGAAGGATGTGGCTTCAAAGCCCCGTGGCGGCTGAGAGAAGAGGAGAGGAGAGGGATGAGGCTTCAAAGCCCCGTGGCGGCTGAGAGAAGAGGAGAGGAGAAGGATGTGGCTTCAAAGCCCCGTGGCGGCTGAGAGAAGAGGAGAGGAGAGGAGAAGGATGTGGCGTCAAAGCCCCGTGGCGGCTGAGAGAAGAGGAGAGGAGAAGGATGTGGCTTCAAAGCCCCGTGGCGGCTGAGAGAAGAGGAGAGGAGAAGGATGTGGCTTCAAAGCCCCGTGGCGGCTGAGAGAAGAGGAGAGGAGAAGGATGTGGCTTCAAAGCCCCGTGGCGGCTGAGAGGAGAGGAGAGGAGAAGGATGTGTAAATATGACACTGTAAAACGATGTTAGTTGGTCAAGGTGGAAGACGTTCAGCCAATCCTCTGGTGGACAAGAAAGACTGGAGCCATGGAGATACAGCCTCATAGAGAGTCACTGTGAAGGTCACAGCTCCTGTTAGGAGGAGGAGAGAGACTGGAGCCATGGAGATACAGCCTCAGAGAGAGTCACTGTGAAGGTCACAGCTCCTGTTAGGAGGAGGAGAGAGACTGGAGCCATGGAGATACAGCCTCAGAGAGAGTCACTGTGAAGGACACAGCTCCTGTTAGGAGGACTGGAGCCATGGAGATACAGCCTCAGAGAGAGTCACTGTGAAGGTCACAGCTCCTGTTAGGAGGAGGAGGAGAGACTGGAGCCATGGAGATAAAGCCTCAGAGAGAGTCACTATGAAGGACACAGCTCCTGTTAAGAGGACTGGAGCCATGGAGATACAGCCTCAGAGAGAGTCACTGTGAAGGACACAGCTCCTGTTAAGAGGAGGAGAGAGACTGGAGCCATGGAGATACAGCCTCAGAGAGAGTCACTGTGAAGGACACAGCTCCTGTTAAGAGGACTGGAGCCATGGAGATACAGCCTCAGAGAGAGTCACTGTGAAGGACACAGCTCCTGTTACCTCCTAATGGACTAGGGTTATTTCAGTAGCATTGATTGACTGCTCTCTTCCTCTGAGCGAGCAACTTCTCATATCTGGAGAAAATTGATCATAAGCGCCCAGACAGACAGAGCCGAGCTGCAGGATGATCAGGAACTCTCTCTGTGGGTGAGTGGCAGTGAGGTGAGAGGAGAGGAGAGGAGAGGAGAGGAGAGGAGAGGAGAGGAGAGGAGAGGAGAGGAGAGGAGAGGAGAGGAGAGGAAAGGAAAAGTTCTCATCAGGACCTTTAGGGGGTGCAGTCATTCCACCTTAGATCAGGACTCTGGTTCCTGGTTTTAAGCAGAGATCACAGTTGATAGTTTTCTTTGTGGGAGAGGTTAATAAGGTTGATTGGACTATATTACTAAATAATAAAGAGGACGGTTATGAGCTTAAACAGTCTGTCTGAGAGTGTGTCGGTGATTTGGTGCTGAGGTGGACTATTATGACTAAAGTTGATTTCCTTCATCTGAAAAAGTGGTGTTACTAATTCACAGATTCACTCCCAGATCACTGCACCTGTACATAGCCCATCTGTAAAACAGCCCATCCAACTACCTCATCCCCATTCTGTTATTTATTTTATTTTGCTCCTTTGCACCCCAAGTATCTCTACTTGCACATTCATCTTCTGCACATCTATCACTCCAGTGTTTAAATTGCTAAATTGTAATTATTTCGCCACTATGGCCTATTTGCCTTACCTCCCTTATCTTACCTCATTTGCACACACTGTACGTAGACTTTTTTTTATATTGTGTTATTGACTGTATGTTTCCATGTGAATAAGACCTTCATTCACAATGCCCCGTCAATGCCATCCAAACAAAGAAATAAAACAAGAAACACACACACACACACACACACACACACACACACACACACACACACACAGCAAAAGCAGCAAGAAATTAAATGTTGGAATACTTCCTCCTGATAAAATCAGCATTCAAAGATTTTATTTACTCCATGTGTAACTCTGTGTTGTTGTTTATTCCATGTGTAACTCTGTGTTGTTGTTTACTCCATGTGTAACTCTGTGTTGTTGTTTATTCCATGTGTAACTCTGTGTTGTTGTTTATTCCATGTGTAACTCTGTGTTGTTGTTTACTCCATGTGTAACTCTGTGTTGTTGTTTATTCCATGTGTAACTCTGTGTTGTTGTTTACTCCATGTGTAACTCTGTGTTGTTGTTTACTCCATGTGTAACTCTGTGTTGTTGTTTATTCCATGTGTAACTCTGTGTTGTTGTTTACTCCATGTGTAACTCTGTGTTGTTGTTTATTCCATGTGTAACTCTGTGTTGTTGTTTATTCCATGTGTAACTCTGTGTTGTTGTTTATTCCATGTGTAACTCTGTGTTGTTGTTTATTCCATGTGTAACTCTGTGTTGTTGTATGTGTCGAACTGCTTTGCTTTATCTTGGCCAGGTCGCAGTTGTAAATGAGATCTTGTTCTCAACAGGCCTACCTGGTTAAATAAAGGGTCAGGGTTATATATATAATATATAAATACCTGGTTAAATAAAGGGTTATATATATAATATATAAATACCTGGTTAAATAAAGGGTTATATATATATAATATATAAATACCTGGTTAAATAAAGGGTTAGAGTTATATATATAATATATAAATACCTGGTTAAATAAAGGGTTAGAGTTATATATATAATATATAAATACCTGGTTAAATAAAGGGTTATATATATAATATATAAATACCTGGTTAAATAAAGGGTTATATATATAATATATAAATACCTGGTTAAATAAAGGGTTATATATATAATATATAAATACCTGGTTAAATAAAGGGTTATATATATAATATATAAATACCTGGTTAAGTAAAGGGTTATATATAATATATAAATACCTGGTTAAATAAAGGGTTATATATATAATATATAAATACCTGGTTAAATAAAGGGTTATATATATAATATATATAAATACCTGGTTAAATAAAGGTGAAATTAAAAAAATAAAATGAATATGGCAGGCTAGAGTGAGAAACGCCAACTAAACAGCTGCATTTACTGATCCAACCAGAGTCCTGCTTCAGACCGCTTGTTCTTCAGTCAGGTGGACATATCGAATGTCTTCACTTGTTTAGACACACAACTTTCCCTGTGAGTTCCAGCTGAACATTAGTCCGAAAATACAAGTACACATGAAACTAATATACTTCAGTTTGGTAGTCCTAAAATACATACAAATACTATACTTCAGTTTGTTAGTACTAAAATACATAAAACTAATATACTAGTTTGTTAGTACTAAAATAAATAAAACTAATATACTTGTTTGTTAGTACTAAAATACATAAAACTAATATACTCGTTTGTTAGTGCTAAAATACAAGTACACATAAAACTAATGTACTTCAGCTGGTTTTGGTCATCCACAAACTAGTCCATGTATTTCACGGAAAAGCTTATAACTAAACGTTAGTATAACTATTTATATTCAAATATATATTCTGAAAGAAATTGTAATGATGTAGATACCTGTCAATAAACACAAGTTTATAAACGTACGTTTATTAAAATATAAACAAACAAAATCAATGAGTTAAGTATTTGAATTAGTACAGTACTATAGATAGTATTCTAATACAGTATTAATAATACAGTAATACAGTAATACAGTATTCTAATACTGTATTCTAATACAGCCCCCCCCAGAGACAGTAGTCTGGGTGGGGTATATAATCATCTGTTAATACAGGTTTATTTTAATACAGCCCCCCCCAGAGACAGTAGCCTGGGTGGGGTATATAATCATCTGTTAATACAGGTTTATTCTAATACAGCCCACCCCAGAGACAGTAGCCTGGATGGGGTATATAATCATCTGTTAATACAGGTTTATTCTAATACAGCCCCCCTCCCCCCCAGAGACAGTAGTCTGGGTGGGGTATATAATCATCTGTTAATACAGGTTTATTCTAATACAGCCCCCCCCCCCCCCCCCCCAGAGACAGTAGTCTGGGTGGGGTATATAATCATCTGTTAATACAGGTTTATTCTAATACAGCCCCCCCCAAAGACAGTAGCCTGGGTGGGGTATATAATCATCGGTTAATACAGGTTTATTCTAATACAGCCCCCCACCCAGAGACAGTAGCCTGGATGGGGTATATAATCATCTGTTAATACAGGTTTATTCTAATACAGCCCCCCTCCCCCCCAGAGACAGTAGTCTGGGTGGGGTATATAATCATTTGTTAATACAGGTTTATTCTAATACAGCCCCCCCCCCCAGAGACAGTAGTCTGTGTGGGGTATATAATCATCTGTTAATACAGGTTTATTCTAATACAGCCCCCCCCCCCAGAGACAGTAGCCTGGGTGGGGTAGTATATAATCATCTGTTAATACAGGTTTATTCTAATACAGCCCCCCCCCCCAGAGACAGTAGCCTGGGTGGGGTATATAATCATCTGTTAATACAGGTTTATTCTAATACAGCCCCCCCCCCCCCCAGAGACAGTAGTCTGGGTGGGGTATATAATCATTTGTTAATACAGGTTTATTCTAATACAGCCCCCCCCCCAGAGACAGTAGTCTGGGTGGGGTATATAATCATCTGTTAATACAGGTTTATTCTAATACAGCCCCCCCCCAAGAAACAGTAGTCTGGATGGGGTATATAATCATCTGTTAATACAGGTTTATTCTAATACAGCCCCCCCCCCCAGAGACAGTAGCCTGGGTGGGGTAGTATATAATCATCTGTTAATACAGGTTTATTCTAATACAGCCCCCCCCCCCAGAGACAGTAGCCTGGGTGGGGTATATAATCATCTGTTAATACAGGTTTATTCTAATACAGCCCCCCCCCCCCCCAGAGACAGTAGTCTGGGTGGGGTATATAATCATTTGTTAATACAGGTTTATTCTAATACAGCCCCCCCCCCCAGAGACAGTAGTCTGGGTGGGGTATATAATCATCTGTTAATACAGGTTTATTCTAATACAGCCCCCCCCCCCAGAGACAGTAGTCTGGATGGGGTATATAATCATCTGTTAATACAGGTTTATTCTAATACAGCCCCCCCCCCCCAGAGACAGTAGCCTGGGTGGGGTAGTATATAATCATCTGTTAATACAGGTTTATTCTAATACAGCCCCCCCCCCCCCCAGAGACAGTAGCCTGGGTGGGGTATATAATCATCTGTTAATACAGGTTTATTCTAATACAGCCCCCCCCAGAGACAGTAGTCTGGGTGGGGTATATAACTGAATGGTCTGGGTGGGGTATATAACTGAATAGTCTGGATGGGGTATATAATCATCTGTTAATACAGGTTTATTCTAATACAGCCCCCCCCCCCCCCCAGAGACAGTAGCCTGGGTGGGGTAGTATATAATCATCTGTTAATACAGGTTTATTCTAATACAGCCCCCCCCCCCCCCCAGAGACAGTAGCCTGGGTGGGGTATATAATCATCTGTTAATACAGGTTTATTCTAATACAGCCCCCCCCAGAGACAGTAGTCTGGGTGGGGTATATAACTGAATGGTCTGGGTGGGGTATATAACTGAATGGTCTGGGTGGGGTATATAACTGAATGGTCTGGGTGGGGTATATAACTGAATGGTCTGGGTGGGGTATATAACTGAATGGCCTGGGTGGGGTATATAACTGAATGGTCTGGGTGGGGTATATAACTGAATGGTCTGGGTGGGTATATAACTGAATGGTCTGGGTGGGGTATATAACTGAATGGTCTGGGTGGGTATATAACTGAATGGTCTGGGTGGGGTATATAACTGAATGGTCTGGGTGGGGTATATAACTGAATGGTCTGGGTGAAATGAAGGTTGAGAAATGCCAGAGGCAAAAAACACTTCAGCTGCTCCCAGTCTACCAGGCTACTCCACAGGCCACCTCATAGTCCCACCTTTAACTACTAATACACACATCTAATTTAGCCTCAATCTGGTCTAATTAGCGTTGTCCGCAAGACACTCGATGATGCAGCGAAATTGGAAATAACACAATTTGTATGAAAGATAATTAACATATTTACACCGAAAGATACAGCAAATGAAATCGTTTTTGAAAGGGCCTTTGATAATTATCTGATGAAGAATTAAACAGTAGAAACATTACAGAAAAGTCTAACAGACCTCCTATCCTTTGGTGTTAATATATACCACAATAGTTACACACAAGAGCAAACGGCCTCACAAACCAATTCATGTATTTTTGCAACTGAGCTGGAATATAAATTGCCACAATCAGAAACCTAACATTTATACTAAAAAAGTAGGTGATGTGCATTAAGCTTGGAAAAAGAAATGTTCTGCCAAGCTAAAGAATAACTCTGAATATATCACATTAAACTAAAACATAACTCAGAATATATCACATCAGGCTACAGAATAACTCAGAATATATCACATTAAACTAAAACATAACTCAGAATATATCACATCAGGCTACAGAATAACTCAGAATATATCACATTAAACTAAAACATAACTCAGAATATATCACATCAGGCTACAGAATAACTCAGAATATATCACATTAAACTAAAACATAACTCAGAATATATCACATCAGGCTACAGAATAACTCAGAATATATCACATCAGGCTACAGAATAACTCAGAATATATCACATCAGGCTACAGAATAACTCAGAATATATCACATTTGGTGCGTCAGGTTGACTAAGATAATGAGAATACGTTTTGAAAGGCAACTAAAATCACTGCTCAAGTATATATATTGTATTTCACAAGTTCAGACAACCTCAACTAATATCTGTGGTGATTTAGATAAACCAGTTAGCTGGCCTGGACTCTTCCTTTACGGTTTTGAAGGTGTGACTTTGACTACAGGCCTCTCTCCGCTCTCCAGACGTTTTCTCCTCACAGTCTTTCCCTTCTCTCTATTAGACATTGATATTTTCCATCAACTATACATTGTGATTTGAATAGCAGGTTTTTAACTCAGCCCCCTGTGAGTCCGGCCTCTCAGGATCCAGGTTTTAGAAGGACGTGAGTAATGGGCTTTAACTACTGGTGCCTTTGATCAACTTTAAAGAGGAGAGAAAAAAAGGGCTCTGCAACTAATGCTGATCCCCATGGCTTTCTGCATAGCCTCTGTGCTCTGTTACCCACTCTCTGTCTCTCTGTCTCTCTCTCTCTGTTTCTCTCGCTCTGCCTCTCTCTCTCTCTCTCTCTCTGTCTCTCTCTGTCTCTCTCTCTCTGTCTCTCTGTCTCTCTGTCTCTCTGTATCTCTCTCTCTCTCTCTCGCTCTCTCTCTGTCTCTCTGTCTCTGTCTCTCTGTCTCTGCCTCTCTGTCTCTCTCTCTCTCTGTCTCTCTCGCTCTGCCTCTCTCTCTCTCTGTCTCTCTCTCTCTGTCTCTCTCTCTCTCTGTGTCTCTCTCTCTCTCTCTGTCTCTCTGTCTCTCTCTCTCTCTGTCTCTCTCTCTCTCTGTCTCTCTCTCTCTCTGTGTCTCTCTCTCTCTCTGTGTCTCTCTCTCTCTCTCTGTCTCTCTGTCTCTCTGTCTCTCTCTCTCTCTCTCTCTCTCTCTATCTCTCTCTCTCTCTCTCTCTCACGCACGTACAGACATACAGAGACACACACACACCACCGCTGCCACTTCCCAACCAACGGGCTACAAATAGCTAATCAAGGTGACTCTATTGCTCTCTGAACAACAGAGAGAGAACAGCTCTGAAAAAGACTGAACATGTAACCAGTGGATTGTATTAGGACAGGCCTGCAGACTGGACAGAGCAGTGGATTGTATTAGGACAGGCCTGCAGACTGGAAGCAGTGTCGGACTCTGCTTTCTATTAATCAAACCTGTTAAACAAGACAACTAATTAAATAATTTTTGGGTTTTTGTCCATGAAACATTGACTGTGATCATGAATGGAACCAATGTTTTACCTTCAATAAGGCAGATGATTTGTATTATTCAGTAATACTGCTGTGCAACATTTAATATTCTGTATTTAAGTTTCAGCGATTATAATTCAAGAAATTTGTTTCCTAATTTTGGTATGTGAAAGCTAAATAAATAGTTGGTTACCCCACCCCAAAGAAAATCTATAATTGTGGAATGTATTTTATTATAATTATTATTATTATTATTTCTATACATACTGCCTGTTTATGATTAATGCAAACAGTGAACATCAATATTACCGGCAACATTGAATTTGTCATTTATACATTTCAGATTTATGTTTCATTGTATCTATTGAACCATCAACATTATACAAATCCCTGTATACCTGCTTTGACTTATTGGTTGCATTGTCAATTTGGGCCCACATTAATAAACAAGACTGAAGAATACAAGGCATCATCCTAATTATAGGATCAAATCAATGGTAACCTACTTTTAGGATTTTTAGTTTAGGTCTGCACTTGATTCTTCAAACATGTAAATTGATTGTCTGTCGGACATTTTAAATTGGTAAAATGGGTCCTTCTTTACAAAACACAGTTAGTATTGATCCGATACCGTTCTGAATGACTTCGTGCTAAATGATTTTACGCAGATGAGGAATCTTGGCGAGCAACGTTGTGCTCAGCAGCGTAATGTAGCCGTTATTATCTGGGTATGACAGGTTTATTGTGTTTAGTTTATTGTAGAAAACATGGCTTTATAATAATCTAAACTGGTTTGCTGAGGAACAGGTAAACATTCATATGTGTTTAACCTACAATACCACACAATATGAATTAATGTGTTTATTAACCTATAATACCATACAAAATGAATTCATGTGTTTATTAACCTATAATACCACACAATATGAATTCATGTGTTTATTAACCTACAATACCACACAATATGAATTCATGTGTTTATTAACCACACAATATGAATTCATGTGTTTATTAACCTACAATACCACACAATATGAATTCATGTGTTTATTAACCTATAATACCACACAATATGAATTCATGTGTTTATTAACCTACAATACCACACAATATGAATTCATGTGTCATTCCTACTTGTTAAAGAAGAGACAGAGAGGGAGAGAGAGGGACAGAGACACTTAACATTGGTGCATTCAGAAACTATTCTCACCTACAGTAACCATATACTTTCCACATGAACCACCGCCCGCTTTGAATAAGAAATCACAAATGTATTTATGTGAAATGTCTGGGTTTGCCTGGGATCTCTCTCGGTGAACAGGGCAGCCTTGGAAAGGGATTGTCATATCAGCAAAATGCCTGCGATAAGTGATCAGTATGGTCGGTGTCGTAAACTTTCAGTTTATCGTCCCAGGTGATGGTATATCTATTACTTTAATAGTGAGGTAGAAATTACAGTTTATCTAGGACTTTAATTGAGCTAGTTTAACTTGGACTTTAATATTGAGGTAGTTTAACTAGGACGTTAATATTGAGGTAGTTTAACTTGGACTTTAATATTGAGGTAGTATAACTAGGACATTAATATTGAGGTAGTTTAACTAGGACTTTAATATTGAGGTAGTATAACTAGGACTTTAATATTGAGGTAGTATAACTAGGACATTAATATTGAAGTGGTTTAACTAGGACTTTAATATTGAGGTAGTATAACTAGGACTTTAATATTGAGGTAGTTTAACTAGGACTTTAATATTGAGGTAGTTTAACTAGGACTTTAATATTGAGGTAGTTTAACCAGGACTTTAATATTGAGGTAGTATAACGAGGACTTTAATATTGAGGTAGTTTAACTAGGACTTTAATATTGAGGTAGTTTAACCAGGACAATGATATTGAGGTAGTTTAACTAGGACTTTAATATTGAGGTAGTTTAACTAGGACTTTAATATTGAGGTAGTTTAACTAGGACTTTAATATTGAGGTAGTTTAACTTGGACTTTATTATTGAGTTAGTTTAACTTGGACTTTGATATTGAGGTAGTTTAACTTGGACTTTCATTTTGAGGTAGTTTAACTAGGACGTTAATATTGAGGTAATTTAACTAGGACTTTAATATTGAGGTAGTTTAACTAGGACTTTAATATTGAGGTAGTTTAACCAGGACTTTAATATTGAGGTAGTATAACGAGGACTTTAATATGGAGGTAGTTTAACTAGGACTTTAATATTGAGGTAGTTTAACCAGGACAATGATATTGAGGTAGTTTAACTAGGACTTTAATATTGAGGTAGTTTAACCAGGACAATGATATTGAGGTAGTTTAACCAGAACATTAATATTGAGGTAGTTTAACTAGGACTTTAATATTGAGGTAGTTTAACTATGACTTTAATATTGAGGTAGTTTAACTAGGACTTTATTATTGAGTTAGTTTAACTTGGACTTTGATATTGAGGTAGTTTAACTTGGACTTTCATTTTGAGGTAGTTTAACTAGGACGTTAATATTGAGGTAGTTTAACTAGGACTTTAATATTGAGGTAGTTTAACTAGGACTTTAATATTGAGGTAGTTTAACTAGGATGTTAATATTGAGGATGTTTAACTAGGACTTTAATATTGAGGTAGTTTAACTAGGACGTTAATATTGAGGTAATTTAACTAGGACTTTGATATTGAGGTAGAGACATAGTATAACAATAAGTTTAATCGTATTGTAGTAGTGGTGATAGAAATGTAAGAATGACAGTGTAATAATTGAGGGTATATTTCCTTCAGTTCGTCTTCAGGATGTTGTATTTAGCATCAGATTAATGGGCAGAGCAATTGATGTCAGTTCAGTTCACAGCAGCCACTGTTACCATCAGCTGTCCATGATCCAGGGCTTGGGCCTGTGGTCAGTGGAGGGAGGAGGAGGGGTGAGGGGAGGAGGAGGGGTGAGGGGAGGAGGAGGAGGGGTGAGGCGAGGAGGAGGTGGGAGGGGAGGAGGAGGGGTGAGGGGAGGAGGAGGGGTGAGGGGAGGAGGAGTGTGGGAGGGGAGGAGGGTTGAGGGGAGAAGGAGGGGTGAGGGGAGGAGGAGGAGGGGTGAGGGGAGGAGGAGTGTGGGAGGGAGGAGGGGTGAGGGAGGAGGAGGGGAGGGAGGGAGTGTGGGAGGAGGAGGGTGAGGGGAGGAGGAGGTGTAGGGGAGGAGGAGTGTGGAGGGGAGGAGGAGGGGTGAGGGGAGGAGGAGTGTGGGAGGGGAGGAGGAGGGTGAGGGGGAGGAGTGTGGGAGGGGAGGGAGGGGTGAGGGGAGGAGGAGGGTGAGGGGAGGAGGAGTGTGGGAGGGAGGAGGGGTGAGGGGAGGAGGAGTGTGGGAGGGGAGGAGGAGGGGTGAGGGGAGGCGGAGTGTGGGAGGGGAGGAGGAGGGGTGAGGGGAGGAGGAGGAGTGAGGGGAGGAGGAGGAGTGGTGAGAGGAGGAGGAGGAGGGGTGAGGGGAGGAGGAGGAGGGGTGAGGGGAGGAGGAGTGGTGAGGGGAGGAGGAGGGGTGAGGGGAGGAGGAGGGGTGAGGGGAGGAGGAGTGTGGGAGGGGAGGAGGAGGAGGGTTGAGGGGAGAAGGAGGGGTGAGGGGAGGAGGAGGAGGGGTGAGGGGAGGAGGAGTGTGGGAGGGGAGGAGGAGGGGTGAGGGGAGGAGGAGTGTGGGAGGGGAGGAGGGGTGAGGGGAGGAGGAGGGTGGTGAGGGGAGGAGGAGTGTGGGAGTGGAGGAGGAGGGGTGAGGGGAGGAGGAGGGGTGAGGGGAGGAGGGGTGAGGGGAGAAGGAGGGGTGAGGGGAGGAGGAGGAGGGGTGAGGGGAGGAGGAGGGGTGAGGGGAGAAGGAGGGGTGAGGGGAGGAGGAGGAGGGGTGAGGGGAGGAGGAGTGTGGGAGGGTAGGAGGGGTGAGGGGAGGAGGAGGGGTGAGGGGAGGAGGAGTGTGGGAGATGAGGAGGAGGGGTGAGGGGAGGAGGAGGGGTGAGGGGAGGAGGAGTGTGGGAGGGGAGGAGGAGGGGTGAGGGGAGGAGGAGGGGTGAGGGGAGGAGGAGTGTGGGAGGGGAGGAGGAGGGGTGAGGGGAGGAGGAGTGTGGGAGGGGAGGAGGAGGGGTGAGGGGAGGAGGAGGGGTGAGGGGAGGAGGAGGAGTGGTGAGGGGAGGAGGAGGGGTGAGGGGAGGAGGAGTGGTGAGGGGAGGAGGAGGAGGGGTGAGGGGAGGAGGAGGGGGTGAGGGGAGGAGGAGGGTTGAGGGGAGGAGGGGTGAGGGGAGGAGGAGTTTGGGAGGGGAGGAGGAGGGGTGAGGGGAGGAGGAGGAGGGGTGAGGGGAGGAGGAGGAGTGTGGGAGGGCGGGTTAGCATGGAGGTGGTATGGTTGTAGAAACATTGTGAAGCAGCGTTCCAATTCCCACCCTGGGGGAGCCGCAGAACTAATTATAATTATCACCTGATTACAGATATAATGGGAGCTCCTGTTGTTAGGATCCTGTTACCTCTCCTAACACTCTGCCTTTCACTGGCTCACAACACTGGAGCCTGGTTCATACTGGAGCCTGGTTCATACTGGAGTCTGGTTCATACTGGAGTCTGGTTCATGCTGGAGTCTGGTTCATACTGGATCCTGGTTCATACTGGAGCCTGGTTCATAATGGAGTCTGGTTCATACTGGAGCCTGGTTCATACTGGAGCCTGGTTCATACTGGAGTCTGGTTCATACTGGAGCCTGGTTCATACTGGAGTTTGGTTCATACTGGAGCCTAGTTCATACTGGAGTCTGGTTCATACTGGAGTCTGGTTCATACTGGAGCCTGGTTCATACTGGAACCTGGTTCATACTGGAGTCTGGTTCATACTGGAGTCTGCTTCATACTGGAGCCTGGTTCATACTGGAGCCTGGTTCATAATGGAGTCTGGTTCATACTGGAGTCCGGTTCATACTGGAGTCTGGTTCATACTGGAGTCTGCTTCATACTGGAGTCTGGGTCATACTGGAGCCTGGTTCATACTGGAGTCTGGTTCATACTGGAGCCTGGTTCATACTGGAGCCTGGTTCATACTGGAGTCTGGTTCATACTGGAGCCTGGTTCATACTGGAGTTTGGTTCATACTGGAGCCTGGTTCATACTGGAGTCTGGTTCATACTGGAGTCTGGTTCATACTGGAGCCTGGTTCATACTGGAACCTGGTTCATACTGGAGTCTGGTTCATACTGGAGTCTGCTTCATACTGGAGCCTGGTTCATACTGGAGCCTGGTTCATAATGGAGTCTGGTTCATACTGGAGTCCGGTTCATACTGGAGTCTGGTTCATACTGGAGCCTGGTTCATACTGGAGCCTGGATGATACTGGAGCCTGGTTCATACTGGAGCATGGTTCATACTGGAGTCTGGTTCATACTGGAGCCTGGTTCATACTGGAGTCTGGTTCATACTGGAGTCTGGTTCATACTGGAGCCTGGTTCATACTGGAGTTTGGTTCATACTGGAGCCTGGTTCATACTGGAGTCTGGTTCATACTGGAGTCTGGTTCATACTGGAGCCTGGTTCATACTGGAACCTGGTTCATACTGGAGTCTGGTTCATACTGGAGTCTGCTTCATACTGGAGCCTGGTTCATACTGGAGCCTGGTTCATAATGGAGTCTGGTTCATACTGGAGTCCGGTTCATACTGGAGTCTGGTTCATACTGGAGTCTGCTTCATACTGGAGTCTGGGTCATACTGGAGCCTGGTTCATACTGGAGTCTGGTTCATACTGGAGCCTGGTTCATACTGGAGCCTGGTTCATACTGGAGTCTGGTTCATACTGGAGCCTGGTTCATACTGGAGTCTGGTTCATATTGGAGTCTGGTTCATACTGGAGCCTGGTTCATACTGGAGCCTGGATGATACTGGAGCCTGGTTCATACTGGAGCATGGTTCATACTGGAGTCTGGTTCATACTGGAACCTGGTTCATACTGGAGTCTGGATCATACTGGAGCCTGGTTCATACTGGAGCCTGGTTCATACTGGAGCCTGGATGATACTGGAGCCTGGTTCATACTGGAGTCTGGTTCATACTGGAGCCTGGTTCATACTGGAGCCTGGTTCATACTGGAGTCTGGTTCATACTGGAGTCTGGTTCATAATGGAGTCTGGTTCATACTGGAGCCTGGTTCATACTGGAGTCTGGTTCATACTGGAACCTTGTTCATACTGGAGCTATTCAGATCTCAGCACTGGAGCCTGATTCATCATGGAGAGAGATGCCTGCTAGAGAAAGGTATTCAGGACTATAGAGCTCCTAGAGAAAGATATTCAGGACTATAGAGCTGCTAGAGAGAGGTATTCAGGAGGAAAGCGAGACCTGCTAGAGAGAGGTATTCAGGAGGAGAGAGAGACTTGCTAAAGATATTTATTTAGGATGAAAAAGAGACTTGCTAGAGAGAGGTATTCAGGAGGAGAGAGCTGCTAGAGAGAGGTATTCAGGAGGAGAGAGCTGCTAGAGAGAGGTATTCAGGAGGATAGAGCTGCTAGAGAGAGGTATTCAGGAGGAGAGAGCTGCTAGAGAGAGGTATTCAGGACTATAGAGCTGCTAGAGAGAGGTATTCAGGAGGAGAGAGCTGCTAGAGAGAGGTATTCAGGAGGAAAGAGAGACCTGCTAGATGGAGGAATTCAGGAGGAGAGAGAAACTTGATAGAGAGAGTTATTCAGTAGGATAGATAGACTCGCTAGAGAAATGTATTCAGGAGGAGAGAGAGACCTGCTAGAGAGAGGTATTCAAGAGAACATAAAGACCTGCTAGAGTGAGGTATTCAGGAGGAAACAGAGACCTGCTAGAGAGAGGTATTCAGGAGGAAACAGAGACCTGCTAGAGTGAGGTATTCAAGAGAACATAAAGACCTGCTAGAGTGAGGTATTCAGGAGGAAACAGAGACCTGCTAGAGAGAGGTATTCAGGAGGAAACAGAGACCTGCTAGAGTGAGGTATTCAGGAGGAAACAGAGACCTGCTAGTGTGAGGTATTCAGGAGGAAAGAAAGGCCTGCTAGAGAGAGGTATTCAGGAGGAGACAGAGACTTGCTAGAGAGAGGTATTCAGGAGGAAAGAGAAACCTGCTAGAGAAATGTATTCAGAAGGATAGAGAAACTTGCTAGAGAGGGGTTTTCAGCAGGAGAGAGAGACCTGCTAGAGAGAGGTATTCAGGAGGAAAGAAAAGCCTGCTAGAGAGAGGTATTCAGGAGGAGACAGAGACTTGCTAGAGAGAGGTATTCAGGAGGAAAGAGACCTGCTAGAGAAATAAATTCAGTAGGATAGAGGAACTTGCTAGAGAGAGCTATTCAAGAGGAAAAAGAGACCCTATAGAGAGGGGTATTCAGTAGGGTAGAGAGACTTGATAGAGTGGTGTATTCAGGAGAGAGAGGGACTTGCTCGAGATAGGTATTCAGGAGGAAAGATAGACCTTCCGAAGAGAGCTATTCAGAATGAGAGAGACCTCTAGAGAAAGTTACGCAGGAGGAGAGACAGTCCTCTAGAGATGAGAGAGATGGAAAGTGACCTCTAGAGAGAGATAGAGAGAGACCTCTAGAGAGAGGAGAGAGATAGAAAGAGACCTCAAGAGAGAGGAGAGATAGACCTCTAGAGACAGGAGAGAGAGGAGAGAGAGACCTCTAGAGAGAGGAGAGAGATAGAAAGAGACCTCTAGAGAGAGGTATTCAGGAGGAGAGATATTTAAAGAGATATCTGTCTTGTCTACTTGTTATTTTCTTTTGTTATTTTCTTATCTGTGCTATCATGCTGACCACTCAGCCCACACGGTGAACTCTGTGTCCCTGTCTGTCCCTGTCTGTGTGTCTTTCTGGACTCTCCGGATTTGTCCGGCTGGTCCTCTTTTTATCTGGGGGGAGAGCTCTGCATGCTGGGAAGCTCAGGTTTTATACCTCTGGCATCATCATCGCCTAGCTCAGCCCTGTTCTCGCTGTTCCAGCTGCCACTGGCCGCCCGCCCGCCAGGAACCAAACAGCCAGCCTTCGGTTAAGCAGGCATTCTGGCAGCGCGTCAGCTTCCTTCAGACTCCTGGTGCTGTTTGGCTCTTTAAGTGGTCGAGGCCCTAGTTGGCGGTCCTGCTACAGGTGGCCTCTCTGATTGGTTGATTTCGCCAGAGGTCAGGTGGCGAGTTAATGACTTTCATACATGAAGATTAAAGCACCTGCCGCTCAGATGTTTCTGTAAGTCCCGTTATGGAATATCAAATTATGTTTTTTTAATTTAACCTTTATTTAACTAGGCAAGTCAGTTAAGAAAAAAACTCTTATTTGCGATGACAGCCTACCCCGACAACGCTGTGCCAATTGTTCACCGCCCTATGGGACTCTCAATCACATCCGGATGTGATGCAGCCTGGATTTGAACCAGGAGCTGCAGGAACAGCCTCGTGCACTGAGATGCAGTGCCTTAGACCGCTGCGCCACTCGGGAGCCCGTTTTTTGGTGTCCCGTTATAGAATATGGAATATTACTGATGTTTCTTTAAGTCCCATTATAGAATATGGAATATTACTTATAGAATATGGAATATTAAATATAGAATATGGAATAATAATTATAGAATATGGAATATTACTTATAGAATATGGAATATTAAATATAGAATATGGAATAATAATTATAGAATATGGAATATTACTTATAGAATATGGAATATTACTTATAGAATATGGAATATTAATTAGAGAATATGGAATATTACTGATGTTTCTTTAAGTCCCGTTATAGAATATGGAATATTACTTATAGAATATGGAATATTAATTATAGAATATGGAATATTAATGATAGAATATGGAATATTACTGATGTTTCTTTAAGTCCCATTATAGAATATGGAATATTACTTATAGAATATGGAATATTAATTATAGAATATGGAATATTAATTAAAGAATATGGAATATTAATGATAGAATATGGAATATTACTGATGTTTCTTTAAGTCCCGTTATAGAATATGGAATATTCATCATAGATTATGGAATATTACTTATAGAATATGGAATATTAATGATAGAATATGGAATATTACTGATAGAATATGGAATATTAATGATAGAAAATGGAATATTAATGATAGAATATGGAATATTACTGATGTTTCTTTAAGTCCCGTTATAGAATATTGAATATTCATCATAGAATATGGAATATTACTTATAGAATATGGAATATTAATGATAGAATATGGAATATTACTGATAGAATATGGAATATTAATGATAGAATATGGAATATTAATGATAGAATATGGAATATTAATTATAGAATATGGAATATTACTGATGTTTCTTTAAGTCCCATTATAGAATATGGAATATTAATGATAGAATATGGAAAACTAATGATAGAATATGGAATATTAATAATAGAATATGGAATATTAATTGTAGAATATGGAATATTAATGATAGAATATGGAATATTACTGATAGAATATGGAATATTAATGATGTTTCTTAAAGTCCCGTTATAGAATATGGAATATTAATTATAGAATATGGAATATTAATTATTGAATATGGAATATTAATTAAAGAATATAGAATATTACTGATGTTTCTTAAAGTCCCGTTATAGAATATGGAATATTAATTATAGAATATGGAAAGTTAATTATAGAATATGCAATATTAATGATAGAATATGGAATATTAATTATAGAATATGGAATATTACTCATGTTTCTTAAAGTCCCATTATATAATATGGAATATTAATTATAGAATATGGAATATTACTGATAGAATAATGAATATTAATGATAGAATAATGAATATTAATGATAGAATATGGAATATTACTGATATGCCCAGATGCTGGCCTTCCCTGTAGCTCAGTTGGTAGAGCATGGTATCTGCAAAGCCAGGGTTGTGGGTTCAATTCCCACGGGGGGCCAGTACGAAAAAATAAAAATAGGAAATGTATGCATTCACTACCGTAAGTCGCTCTGGATAGCGTCTGCTAAATGATGTTAATGTTCAGCACATACTGTACATTGACTGATATCTTTTTTAACGTTTTTTATAGTAATTGTTTACAGTCAGTATTATTTTCTGAATCTGAAGGATGCATCTATACTGAACATCTTTCATGAGCTGAAAAAAAAGATCCCAGAAATGTTCGATATAAACAAAAATATTGTTTCTCTCAAATGGTGTAAACAAATGTGTTTACATCCCTGTTAGTGAGTTTTTCTCCTTTGCCAAGATAATCCATCCATCTGACAGGTGTGGCATATCAAGAAGCTGATTAAACAGCATGGTCATTACACAGGTGCACCTTGTGCTGGGGACAATTAAAGGCCACTCTAAAATGTGTAGTTTTGTCACACAACACAATGCTACATATGTCTCAATTTTTGAGGGAGCGTGTAATTGGCATACTGACTGCCGGAATGTAAACCTGAGCTGTTGCTAGAGAATTTAAAGTTAATTTCATTACCATAAACTGCCTCCAACATTGTTTAAGAGAATTTGGCAATACGTCCAAATAAAAATAACCGCAGACCACATATAACCAACCGCAGACCACATATAACCGACCGCAGACCACATATAACCAACCGCAGACCACATATAACCAACCGCAGACCACATATGACTGACCGCAGACCACATATAACCAACCGCAGACCACATATAACCAACCGCAGACCACATATAACCAATCCCCCAGACCACATATAACCAACCGCAGACCACATATAAACGACAGCAGACCACATATAACCAACCGCAGACCACATATAACCAACCTCAGACCACATATAACCAACCACAGACCACATATAACCAACCGCAGACCACAAATAACCAACCGCAGACCACATATAACCGACCGCAGACCACGTATAACCAACCGCAGACCACATATAACTGACCGCAGACCACATATAACCGAACGCAGACCACATATAACCAACCGCAGACCACATATAACCAACCGCAGACCACATATAACCAACCGCAGACCACATATAACCAACCGCAGACCACATAAACCAACCGCAGACCACAAATAACCAACCGCAGACCACATATAACCGACCGCAGGCCACATATAGCCAACCGCAGACCACATATAACCAACCGCAGACCCCATATAACCAACCGCAGACCCCATATAACCAACCGCAGACCACATATAACCAACCGCAGACCACATATAACCAACCGCAGACCACAAATAACCAACCGCAGACCACATATAACCAACCGCAGACCACATATAACCAACCGCAGACCACATATAACCAACCGCAGACCACATATAACCAACCGCAGACCACATATAACCAACCGCAGACCACATATAACCAACCGCAGACCACAGATAACCAACCGCAGACCACATATAACCAACCGCAGACCACATATAACCAATCGCAGACCACATATAACCAACCGCAGACCACATATAACCAACCGCAGACCACATATGACTGACCGCAGACCACATATAACCAACCGCAGACCACATATAACCAACCGCAGACCACATATAACCAACCACAGACCACATATAACCGACAGCAGACCACATATAACCAACCGCAGACCACATATAACCAACCTCAGACCACATATAACCAACCGCAGACCACATATAACCAACCGCAGACCACAAATAACCAACCGCAGACCACATATAACCAACCTCAGACCACATATAACCAACCGCAGACCACATATAACCAACCGCAGACCACAAATAACCAACCGCAGACCACATATAACCAACCGCAGTACACAAATAACCAACCGCAGACCCCATATAACCAACCGCAGACCACATTTAACCAACCGCAGACCACATGTAACCAACCGCAGACCACATATAACCAACCGCAGACCGCATATAACCAACCGCAGACCACATTTAACCAACCGCAGACCACATATAACCAACCGCAGACCACATTTAACCAACCGCAGACCACATATAACCAACCGCAGACCACATATAACCAACCGCAGACCACAAATAACCAACCGCAGACCACAAATAACCAATCGCAGACCACATATAACCAACCGCAGACCACATATAACCAACCGCAGACCACATATGACTGACCGCAGACCACATATAACCAACCGCAGACCACATATAACCAACCGCAGACCACATATAACCAACCACAGACCACATATAACCGACAGCAGACCACATATAACCAACCGCAGACCACATATAACCAACCTCAGACCACATATAACCAACCGCAGACCACATATAACCAACCGCAGACCACAAATAACCAACCGCAGACCACATATAACCAACCTCAGACCACATATAACCAACCGCAGACCACATATAACCAACCGCAGACCACAAATAACCAACCGCAGACCACATATAACCAACCGCAGTACACAAATAACCAACCGCAGACCCCATATAACCAACCGCAGACCACATTTAACCAACCGCAGACCACATGTAACCAACCGCAGACCACATATAACCAACCGCAGACCGCATATAACCAACCGCAGACCACATTTAACCAACCGCAGACCACATATAACCAACCGCAGACCACATTTAACCAACCGCAGACCACATATAACCAACCGCAGACCACATATAACCAACCGCAGACCACAAATAACCAACCGCAGACCACAAATAACCAACCGCAGACCACATATAAGCAACCGCAGACCACAAATAACCAACCGCAGACCACATATAACCAACCGCAGACCACATATAACCAACCGCAGACCACAAATAACCAACCGCAGACCACATATAACCAACCGCAGACCACATATAACCAACCGCAGACCCCATATAACCAACCGTCAGCCCAGGATCTCCACATCTGGCTTCTTCACCTGCGGGATCGTCTGAGAGCAGCCACCTGGACAGCTTCTTCACCTGAGGGATCGTCTGAGAGCAGCCACCTGGACAGCTTTTTCACCTGCGGGATCGTCTGAGAGCAGCCACCTGGACAGCTGATGAAACTGAGGGATCGTCTGAGACCAGCCACCTGGTCAGCTTCTTCACCTGAGGGATCGTCTGAGAGCAGCCACCTGGACAGCTTCTTCACCTGAGGGATAGTCTGAGAGCAGCCACCTGGACAGCTTCTTCACCTGAGGGATCGTCTGAGAGCAGCCACCTGGACAGCTTCTTCACCTGCGGGATCGTCTGAGAGCAGCCACCTGGACAGCTTCTTCACCTGAGGGATCGTCTGAGACCAGCCACCTGGACAGCTTCTTCACCTGCGGGATCGTCTGAGAGCAGCCACCTGGACAGCTGATGAAACTGAGGAGTATTTCTGTCTGTAATAAATCCCTTTTGTATGGAAAAACCCATTCTGATTGGATGGGCCTGACTCCCCAGTGTTATGAAATCCATAGTTAAGGCCACCCATGGCTGTGCCCCTGCCCAGTCATGTGAAATCCATAGATAAGGCCACCCATGGCTGTACCCCTGCCCAGTCATGTGCAATCCATAGATAAGGCCACCCATGGCTGTGCCCCTGCCCAGTCATGTGAAATCCATAGATTAGGGCCAATTGAATTTATTTCAATAGCTGATTTCCTTATATGAACTGTAAATGAGTAAAATTGTTGAAATTGTTGCATGTTGACTTAATATTTTTGTTCAGTATAATTCTGGTGTTGACCAGCTCCGGTTCTGGTGTTGACCAGCTCCGGGTTCCGGTGTTGACCAGCTCCGGGTTCCGGTGTTGACCAGCTCCGGTTTCCGGTGTTGACCAGCTCCGGGTTCCGGTGTTGACCAGCTCCGGTTCCGGTGTTGACCAGCTCCGGGTTCCGGTGTTGACCAGCTCCGGGATCCGGTGTTGACCAGTTCCGGGTTCCGGTGTTGACCAGCTCCGATTCCGGTGTTGACCAGCTCCGGGTTCCGGTGTTGACCAGCTCCGGTTTCCGGTGTTGACCAGCTCCGGGTTCCGGTGTTGACCAGCTCCGGTTCCGGTGTTGACCAGCTCCGGGTTCCGGTGTTGACCAGCTCCGGGATCCGGTGTTGACCAGCTCCGGGTTCGGTGTTGACCAGCTCCGGTTCTGGTGTTGACCAGTTCCGGGTTCTGGTGTTGACCAGTTCCAGGTTCTGGTGTTGACCAACTCCGGTTCTGGTGTTGACCAGCTCTGGGTTCTGGTGTTGACCAGCTCTGGGTTCTGGTGTTGACCAGCTCCGGGTTCTGGTGTTGACCAGCTCCGGGTTCTGGTGTTGACCAGCTCCGGGTTCTGGTGTTGACCAGCTCCATGTTCTGGTGTTGACCAACTCCGGTTCTGGTGTTGACCAGCTCCGGTTCTGGTGTTGACTTGTTCCAGGTTCTGGTGTTGACCAACTCCGGTTCTGGTGTTGACCAAGTCCGGTTCTGGTGTTGACCAGCTCTGGGTTCTGGTGTTGACCAGCTCCGGGTTCTGGTGTTGACCAGCTCCGGTTCTGGTGTTGACCAGCTCCGGGTTCTGGTGTTGACCAACTCCGGGTTCTGGTGTTGACCAACTCCGGGTTCCGGTGTTGACCAACTCCGGGTTCCGGTGTTGACCAACTCCGGTTCTGGTGTTGACCAATTCCGGGTTCCGGTGTTGACCAACTCCGGTTCATTAGTGCTTTAACACATTCAAAATAATCCTCCAAATCCCATTAAAGAAAGAGGGTGGAATATGGAGTCCAGGGAGGCTAGATGTCTTTGTGTGCTCCTGGTAACGGAAAAAATCTTCAGAGAGGAAGGATCAGAGATTAGAGGAAGAGGACAAGCTCTACAGCCTGTGCCAAGAGGCGACACGCTGCTCTGACAATCTGTCTGATACTGCGTCCAAAAACACCTGCAGACTGTCTGAGGCCTATGGGCCTGGGTGGTTGATCATCTCTATCCCAAAAACACCTGCAGACTGTTTGAGGCCTATGGGCCTGGGTGGTTGATCATCTCTATCTCAAAAACACCTGCAGACTGTTTGAGGCCTATGGGCCTGGGTAGTTGATCATCTCTATCCCAAAAACACCTGCAGACTGTTTAAGGCCTATGGGCCTGAGTGGTTGAGCATCTCTTTCTCAAAAACACCTGCAGACTGTCTGAGGCCTATGGGCCTGGGTGGTTGAGCATCTCTATCTCAAAGACACCTGCAGACTGTTTGAGGCCTATGGGCCTGGATGGTTGAGCATCTCTATCTCAAAAAACACCTGCAGACTGTTTGAGGCCTATGGGCCTGGGTGGTTGAGCATCTCTATCTCAAAAAACACCTGCAGACTGTCTGAGGCCTATGGGCCTGGATGGTTGAGCATCTCTATCGTAAAAACACCTGCAGACTGTCTGAGGCCTATGGGCCTGGGTGGTTGATCATCTCTATCGTAAAAACACAGTCTCCCAACAGACCAGTGTGTCTGTTATCTTCACACAGTCTCCTAACAGACCAGTGTGTCTGTTATCTTCACACAGTCTCCCAACAGACCAGTGTGTCTGTTATCTTCACACAGTCTCCCAACAGACCAGTGTCTGTTATCTTCACAGTCTCCCAACAGACCAGGGTGTCTGTTATCTTCACACAGTCTCCCAACAGACCAGGGTGTCTGTTATCTTCACACAGTCTCCTAACAGACCAGGGTGTCTGTTATCTTCACACAGTCTCCCAACAGACCAGGGTGTCTGTTATCTTCACAGTCTCCCAACAGACCAGGGTGTCTGTTATCTTCACACAGTCTCCCAACAGACCAGGGTGTCTGTTATCTTCACACAGTCTCCCAACAGACCAGTGTGTCTGTTATCTTCACACAGTCTCCCAACAGACCAGGGTGTCTGTTATCTTCACACAGTCTCCCAACAGACCAGTGTGTCTGTTATCTTCACACAGTCTCCCAACAGACCAGTGTGTCTGTTATCTTCACACAGTCTCCCAACAGACCAGGGTGTCTGTTATCTTCACACAGTCTCCCAACAGACCAGGGTGTCTGTTATCTTCACACAGTCTCCTAACAGACCAGGGTGTCTGTTATCTTCACAGTCTCCCAACAGACCAGGGTGTCTGTTATCTTCACACAGTCTCCCAACAGACCAGGGTGTCTGTTATCTTCACACAGTCTCCAAACAGACCAGGGTGTCTGTTATCTTCACACAGTCTCCCAACAGACCAGGGTGTAGTTATCTTCACAGTCTCCCAACAGACCAGGGTGTCTGTTATCTTCACACAGTCTCCCAACAGACCCGGGTGTCTGTTATCTTCACACAGTCTCCTAACAGACCAGGGTGTCTGTTATCTTCACACAGTCTCCCAACAGACCAGGGTGTCTGTTATCTTCACAGTCTCCCAACAGACCAGGGTGTCTGTTATCTTCACACAGTCTCCCAACAGACCAGGGTATTTCCCAGCATCCTCTGTACGGTTCAGTGGGTTATTCATCTCTCCAATAGAATTAGTCAACACATAAAATCAAAAGTCAAGTGTTTTCCACTCAATTTAAATGACTGTTTATCACCCTGATTGATTTGTAGGCGTCTGTGTGGTGGAGAATCCTTGTTTTAATCCTCAATGAATGTGTTTGAGGAAGTGATGGGGCCATGAAGCCTGACATATTTATCATGGGGCTAGGTGCCTACGTGGTGTGACAAGGACAGCACTGCATTGAGTTATTATAGCACGGTGACTTAAGGTCTCTGGCAGCGTAGGAAGTGTTTCTGAGGTGGAGCCACCTCAGAAAACAAATAGTATTGACTATTTGTTCCACTAAATTACAAGGAACTCAATCGCCTTGGACAAAACTTACAACATCTAGAGGACGGACAGGCGAGCTCGTCAAAGAGACTAGGATCTTCCTTTTTTTTTTTTTTTTTTTACAACCACAAACATGGTCCGAAGCATAGTATTAAAGCTGAAAGTATAGCAGGACTGTATCTCCATTAGAGACGGCTAGCTGCCATCTATTCAACTACCTGATTAATTACGTTAATCAACCTTCTTTTAATGGGACCTGGTGGGGAGCCGGGACCAGCCTATCAGAATGAGTCCTATAAAATCCCAGTAGTAGTATGTCTTCTATTATTGGGGAGGTTGTTCTCTATTGTTTGTCTCATAAATCGCTGGTGTTTTAATAACACAATCCTACAAAACAACAACTACCAGGTGATTTACTGAATTACATATTGACTATCATGGTCATGACATTCAACCTCTGTGAGTTATCACTGGAGATCTTTCTCTGTCTGTCTGTCTGTCTGTCTGTCTGTCTGTCTGTCTGTCTGTCTGTCTGTCTGTCTGTCTGTCTGTCTGTCTGTCTGTCTGTCTGTCTGTCTGTCTGTCTGTCTGTCTGTCTGTCTGTCTGTCTGTCTGTCTGTCTCTCTCTCATTCTCTCATTCTCTCTCTCTCTCTCTCTGTCTCTCTCTCTCTCTCTCTCTCTCTTTCTCATTCTCTCTCTCTCTCTCTCTCTCTCTCTCTCTCTCTCTCTCTGTCTCTCTCTCTCTGTCTCTCCCTCTCGCTCTCTCTCTCTCTCTCTCTCTCTCTCTCTCTCTCTCTCTCTGTCTCTCTCTCTCTGTCTCTCCCTCTCGCTCTCTGTCTCTCTCTCTCTCTCTCTCTCTCGCTCTCTCTGTCTGTCTCTCTCTCTGTCTCTCTCTCTCATTCTTTCTGTCTCTCTCTCTCTGTCTCTCTCTCTCTGTCTCTCCCTCTCGCTCTCTGTCTCTCCCTCTCTCTCTCTCTCTCTCTCTCTCTCTCTCTGTCTCTCCCTCTCTCTCTTTCCTTTTATCCACAATACATAAAAGTTACCCCATAATCGATATGATGAATATATATTTTCTAACCCTGCAGCGTATTTTACGCTGAACAAATATAAACGCGACATGTAAAGTGCGGATCCCATATTTCATAAGCTGAAACAAAAAAAATCCCAGTAATTTTCCGTACGAACAAAAAGCTTATTTCTCTAAAGAAATGTGCACAAATGTATTTACATTCCTGTTAGTGAGAATTGGATCCTTTTGTCAAGATAATCAATCCACCTGACAGTGGTGGATATCAAGAAACTGATTAAACATCATGATCAATACACATGCCCCATTTCATAACATCATGATCAATACACATCATGATCAATACACATGCCCCATTTCATAACATCATGATCAATACACATGCCCCATTTTATAACATCATGATCAATACACATGCCCCATTTTATAACATCATGATCAATACACATGCCCCATTTTATAACATTACGATCAATACACGTGCCCCATTTTATAACATCATGATCAATACACATGCCCCATTTTATAACATTACGATCAATACACGTGCCCCATTTTATAACATCATGATCAATACACATGCCCCATTTTATAACATTACGATCAATACACATGCCCCATTTTATAACATCATGATCAATACACATGCCCCATTTTATAACATCATGATCAATACACATGCCCCATTTTTAACATCAAGGGATATCTGCCGTAATGCTCTGAGATTCCAGCGTGATTGAAATAACATAAATCCTAATGTTAAGTGCTACTGAACAGAACGTCAGGGAAGGAGACGGTCATGTCGGTGAGAACAACAGTTTGACTGTAAGGCCACTTCTTCATGGCTGGTCTCGGTGCAGAAATCCACCTCTATTTGCAGAGAAATTAACTTGATGTGCTTCTTGCCCCCGAAGGAGAAGGTTGTGTTTGTCATTATTGTATATATTTCAAAGAGTTGTTCCTGCAAAGCAATCCAGGTCATTCCTCCATCCTGTCCTGCTATTGTCTGTCTGTCTGCGGTATCGAGGGGCCGATTGGGGGGGGGGGGGGGGGGGGGGGGCAGTTATATAGATGAATTACATCCCAATCTTTCTCTTTATTTTTTTTTTTGTTCACCGACCGACAGAGACGCTCTGAGACTCTGAGACTCACTGGGGCTTTGAAATGCTCATATTCCCCCTAATGACATAATCACCTCATTAGGTGAGTTTGAAATGCAGTCGCTACTTTAAGTAGGGAGTTAATTTGACTCCCATTCTTCTCCTGTAGTTCTCACAGGGAGGGTTGGAACGGCAGGGAGGAGGGTTGGGACGGCAGGGAGGAGGGTTGGGACGGCAGGGAGGAGAGTTGGAACGGCAGGGAGGAGGGTTGGGACGGCAGGGAGGAGGGTTGGGACGGCAGGGAGGGTTGGGACGGCAGGGAGGAGGGTTGGGACGGCAGGGAGGAGGGTTGGAACGGCAGGGAGGAGGGTTGGGACGGCAGGGAGGAGGGTTGGAACGGCAGGGAGGGTTGGGACGGCAGGGAGGAGGGTTGGAACGGCAGGGAGGGTTGGAACGGCAGGGAGGAGGGTTGGGACGGCAGGGAGGAGGGTTGGGACGGCAGGGAGGGTTGGGACGGCAGGGAGGGTTGGGACGGCAGGGAGGAGGGTTGGGACGGCAGGGAGGGTTGGAACGGCAGGGAGGAGGATTGGAACGGCAGGGAGGGTTGGGACGGCAGGGAGGAGGGTTGGGACGGCAGGGAGGAGGGTTGGAACGGCAGGGAGGGTTGGGACGGCAGGGAGGAGGGTTGGAACGGCAGGGAGGGTTGGAACGGCAGGGAGGAGGGTTGGGACGGCAGGGAGGAGGGTTGGGACGGCAGGGAGGGTTGGGACGGCAGGGAGGGTTGGGACGGCAGGGAGGCGGGTTGGGACGGCAGGGAGGGTTGGAACGGCAGGGAGGAGGGTTGGAACGGCAGGGAAGAGGGTTGGGACGGCAGGGAGGAGGGTTACTGGATGTCGACGACACAGCAAAATAAGGACAGTTACAGAATCGGATGTATGAAGCTTAACCAACACTAAAGAAATATCTCCAATTAAGATTTATATTGCTAAAAATAAAAAAAAACTTGATGTTGATGGTTGTACAGTCGTCTCAGATAAAACTGTGAAGGACCTCGACGTTACTCTGGACCCTGATCTCTCTCTTTTGACGAACGTTTAAACAAATATTTAAAGAGCAGCTTTTTTTCCATCTTCGTAACTTCATAACATTGTAAAAATCGTAAACTTTTTTTTGGTCCAAAATATTACACAGAAAAGCTAAATCCGTGCTTTTGTCACTTCGATATTAGACTACTGCAATGCTCTACTCTCCAGCTACCAGGATTAGCCACCAAATAAACTTCAGCTAACGACTGGAACGAGTTGCAAACAAACACTCAAACTGGACAGTTTTATCTCCATCTCTTCATTCTGGAAATACTTATCTCCCTCACTAGCTTTAAGCACCAGCTGTCAGAGCAGCTCACAGATCACTGCACCTGTACATAGCCCATCTATAATTTAGCCCAAACTACTACCTCTTCCCCTACTGTATTTATTTTCTTTATTTTGCTCCTTTGCACCATATTATTTATATTTTAACTTTGAACTTTCTTCAAATCTACCATTCCAGTGTTTTTCTTGCTATACTTTATTTACTTTGCCACCATGGCATTTTTTGCCTTTACCTCACTTATCTCACATCATTTGCTCACATTGTATATAGTCTTATTTTATTTTTTTCTACTGCATCATTGATTGTATGTTGTTTTACTCCATGTGTAACTCTGTGTTGTTGTATGTTGTCGAACTGCTTTGCTTTATCTTGGCCAGGTCGCAATTGTAAATGAGAACTTGTTCTCAACTTGCCTACCTGGTTAAATAAAGGTGAAATAAAATAAATAAATAAATAAAATTCAAAGACTCAATCATGGACACTCTTACTGACAGTTGTGGCTGCTTTGTGTGATGTATTGTTGTCTCTACCTTCTTGGCCTTTGTGCTGTTGTCTGTGCCCAATAATGTTTGTACCATGTTTTGTGCTGCTACCATGCTGTGTTTCTACCATGTTATTGTCATGCTGTGTTGCTACCATGCTGTGTTGCTACCATGTTATTGTCATGCTGTGTTTCTACCATGTTGTGTTTCTACCATGTTATTGCCATGCTGTGTTGCTACCATGTTATTGTCATGCTGTGTTGCTACCATGTTATTGTCATGCTGTGTTTCTACCATGTTGTGTTGCTACCATGTTATTGTCATGCTGTGTTGCTACCATGTTGTGTTGCTACCATGTTGCGTTCTACCATGTTTTGTGTTGCTACCATGTTGTGTTGCTGCTATGTTGTTGTCATGTTGTGTTGCTACCATGTTGTTGCCATACTGTGTTTCTACCATGTTGTGGTTCTACCATGCTGTGTTCCTACCATGCTGTTTTGCTACCATGCTGTTTTGCTACCATGTTGTGTTGTTACCATGCTGTGTTCCTACCATGCTGTGTTTCTACCATGTTGTGTTGTTACCATGCTGTGTTCCTACCATGCTGTGATCCTACCATGTTGTGTTCATACCATGTTGTGTTTCTACCATGCTGTGTTCCTACCATGCTGTGTTGCTACCATGTTGTGATCCTACCATGCTGTGTTTCTACCATGTTGTGTTGCTACCATGTTGTTGTCATGCTGTGTTTCTACCATGCTGTGTTGCTACCATGTTGTGTTGCTACCATGCTGTGTTCCTACCATGCTGTGTTCCTACCATGTTGTGTTTCTACCATGTTGTCTTGCTACCATGTTGTTGTCATGCTGTGGTGTCATGTGTTGTTGCCTTGCTGTGTTGTTGTCTTAGGTCTCTCTTTATGTAGTGCTGTGGTGTCTCTCTAGTTTTGATCCTATATTTTTGTTTTATTTGTAATTTTTTATCCCCCGTCCCCGCAGGATGTCCTTTGCCTTCTGGTCGGCCGTAATTGTAAATAGATTAAATAGTGATAAATGCGGCTGCTAGAATCTTTTTGGGGGGGGGAATCAGCTTTCATATTGCAAATAAATTGTGGCTTCTATCAATGTTATTGTCTGCATCCTTTCCAATCTACAATATATATATATTTTTATACCAGTCATAAGATTTGACACACCTACTCATTTAAGGGTTTTTCTTTATTTTTACTATTTTCTACATTGTAGAATAATAGTGAAGACATCAAAACTATGAAATAACACATATGGAATCATGTAGTAACCAAAAAAAAGTGTTAAACAAATCAAAATATATTTTAGAATTTAGATTGTTCAATGTAGACCTCAAATATCTAAAATTTTATTGGTTGCAATAATTTTGTATAATAATTGAAATTGAAAAACTGTACGTTTTGATTCCGGGTGTCATTTTGTTGGAGGTTTTGATTTGATTCCGGAGTCGTTTTGTTGGAAGTTTTAATTTGATTCCGGAGTCGTTTTGTTGGAAGTTTTGATTTGATTCCGGAGTTGTTTTGTTGGAAGTTTTGATTTGATTCCGGAGTCGTTTTGTAGGAAGTTTAGATTTGATTCCAGAGTCGTTTTGTTGGAAGTATTGATTTGATTCCAGAGTTGTTTTGTTGGAAGTTTTGATTTGATTCCGGAGTCGTTATGTTGGAAGTTTTGATTTGATTCCGGAGTCATTTTGTTGGAAGTTTTGATTTGATTCCGGAGTAATTTTGTTGGAAGTTTCGATTTGATTCCGGAGTCGTTTTGTTGGAAGTTTTGATTTGATTCCGGAGTCGTTTTGCTGGAAGTTTTGATTTGATTCCGGAGTCATTTTGTTGGAAGTTTCGATTTGATTCCGGAGTCGTTTTGTTGGAAGTTTTGATTTGATTCCGGAGTCGTTTTGTTGGAAGTTTTGATTTGATTCCGGAGTCGTTTTGTTGGAAGTTTTGATTTGATTCCGGAGTCGTTTTGTTGGAAGTTTCGATTTGATTCCGGAGTCGTTTTGTTGTCGTTCTGTTGGAAGACTGTGTGTATCAGTTAGTAAACCATGTGCCATGGAATCGCTACATCGAAAATCTCTTCCCAACTATTTTGCCGTCTACATGGCACATCTGTCAATGTTTTGGTCCTTAATGAAACGGGTGTACTTTTTTATTTATCACAATTTTCTTTAACCAACTTTGGTTTTTAATGCAGAGCGGACAGACACGTTCCTTACCTTCTCCCCTTCTACTTGCCTCTTCCATTTTTTTCAGTAATGTTGCAATTAGCTGGTTGTAATTTTGGATAAAGCAGACGTTTCTATATATTTTTGTTAGCTGCATGTGTGACATAACTCCACCAGTCCTATTTATGATATAATTGACAAAGATTATACCGTAAAAAAAAAAAATCTGAAAAATGAGTATACTTGATTTTAACCGTAATACTTGTTGTAATATTGGTTATATCTTTTCTAGTGGATTAAACTATAATTAAAAACCAACTTTCTACGATTTGTTTGAAAAATAGCGATATTTTGGAGATGATTTAATTTTCACATAAAGGGAAAAAGGCCATTCTTGAACATGGGGTGAGACATTCTTACAGAGAACCAGTTCAGATTTATGCATAACTTTTGTATGACTGACGCCTTTAATGAGAGGTGTAATGCTTTAATATTTCACCATTTCATATTCATTATATAAATAGGCCAGTTTAATTTTTTTGATAGAATCGTGACTAGAACCAAAACATGTGATCATATTACTCCAGTGCTAGCCTCTCTACACTGGCTTCCTGTTAAAGCTAGGGCTGATTTCAAGGTTTTACTGCTAACCTACAAAGCATTATATGGGCTTGCTCCTAGCTATCTCTTCGATTTGGTCCTGCCGTTCATACCTACACGTAAGCTACGGTCACAAGACGCAGGCCTCCTTACTGTCCCTAGAATGTCTAAGCAAACAGCTGGAGGCAGGGCTTTCTCCTATAGAGCTCAATTTTTATGGAATGGTCTGCCTATTCATGTGAGAGACGCAGACTTGGTCTCAACCTTTAAGTCTTTATTGAAGACTCATCTTCTTCAGTAGGTCCTATGATTGAGTGTAGTCTGGCCCAAGGGTGTGAAGGTGAACGGCAAGACACTGGAGTGATGAACCGCCCTTGCTGTCTCTGCCTGGCCGGTTCCCCCTCTCTCCACTGGGATTCTCTGCCTCTGACCCTATTACAGGGGGCTGAGTCACTGGCTTGCTAGTGCTTTTCCAGATCACGTCAGTGACTCAACCGTCTCAAGTGAAGCACCCCTCCTAGGGACGGGTTTTGCGTGCCGTGGGGGAAATCTTCGTGGGCTATACTCAGCCTTATCTCAAGGTAGTAAGTTGGTGGATTGAAGTTATCCCTGTTGTGGTGTGGGGGGCTGTGCTTTGGCAAAGCGGGTGGGGTTATATCATGCCTGGTTGGCCCTGTCCAGGGGTATCGTTGGATGGGGCCATAGTGTGTTCCGATCTCAATCTCCAGTATCTATGCTGCAATAGTGTATGTTCCAAGGGGTTAGGGTCAGTCTGTCATATTTGGTGAAATTCTCCAGTCTTCTCTGGTGTCCTGTTTGATCTTAGGTTTGCTCCCTTTAATTCTCCCATCTCTTTCTCTCCGTCCCCTCCCGGAGGACCTGAGCCCTGGGACCATGCCTCAGGACTACAGTACCTGGCCTGATGACTCCATCCTGTCCCCATCCCCAGTCCACCTGGTCGTGCTGCTGATCCAGTTTCTGCTGTTCTGCTGCGGCTATGGAACACTGATCTGTTCACCAGACGTGCTACCTTGTCCCGGACCTGCTGTTTCAACCCTCTGTCTGTCTGTCTGTCTGTCTGTCTGTCTGTCTGTCTGTCTGTCTGTCTGTCTGTCTGTCTGTCTGTCTGTCTGTCTGTCTCTCTCTCTCTCTCGCTCTCTCTCTCTCTGTCCCTCTCTCTCTCTCTCTATCTCTCTCTCTCTCTCTCTCTCTCTCTGCCCCTCTCTCTCGCTCGCTCGCTCAATTCAATTTCAATTTATTGGCATGGGAAACACGTTTACATTGCCAAAGAAAGGGAAATAGATAATAAACAAAAGTTCCAAAATAATAAAGACATTTCAAATGTCATATTATATCTATATACAGTGTTGTAATGATGTAGAAATAGTTGAAGTACAAAAGGGAAAATAAATAAATATAAATATGGGTTGTATTTAAAGAGGTGTTTGTTCTTCACTGGTTGACCTTTTCTTGTGGCAACAGGTCACACATCTTGCTGCTGTGATGTCACACTGTGATATTTAGGGCCAAATAACATTCTAGTTTGCTCAGTTTTTTTCTTAATTCTTTCCAATGTGTCAAGTAATTATCTTTTTGTTTTCTCATGATTTGGTTGGGCCTAATTGTGTTGCTGTCCTGGGGCTCTGTGGGGTCTGTTTGTGTTTGTGAACAGAGCCCCAGGACCAGCTTGCTTAGGGGACTCTTCTCCAGGTTCATCTCTCTGTAGGTGATGGCTTTGTTATGGAAGGTTTGGGAATCGCTTCCTTTTAGGTGGTTGTAGAATTTAACGGCTCTTTTCTGGATATTTATAATTAGCGGGTATCGGCCTAATTCTGCTCTGCATGAATTATTTGGTGTTTAACGCTGTACAATGAGGATATTTTTGCAGAATATTGTCTAGTGAGTGTGTGTATAATGTGTATATATAATGTGTATAAAGTGTATATATAGTCTAGTGAGTGTGTATATAATGTGTACATATTGTCTAGTGAGTGTGTATGTAGTGTGTATATATAGTCTAGTGAGTGTATATATAGTGTGTATATAGTGTATATATAGTCTAGTGAGTGTATATAGTGTGTATATAGTGTGTATATATAGTCTAGTGAGTGTGTGTATATAGTGTGTATATATAGTCTAGTGAGTGTGTATATAGTGTATATATAGTGTGTATATATTGTCAAGTGAGTGTGTATATAGTGTATATATAGTCTAGTGAGTGTATATAGTGTGTATATAGTGTATATATAGTCTAGTGAGTGTGTGTATAGTGTATATATAGTGTGTATATATTGTCTAGTGAGTGTGTATATAGTGTGTATATAGTGTATATATAGTCTAGTGAGTGTATATAGTGTGTATATAGTGTATATATATTGTCTAGTGAGTGTGCATAGTGTTTATATAGTGTGTATATTGTGTGTTTATGGTGTGTATATAGTGTGTATATAGTGTGTATATATAGTCTAGTGAGTGTGTGTATAGTGTGTAGATAGTGTGTATATATTGTCTAGTGAGTGTGTATAGTGTGTGTATAGTGTATATATAGTCTAGTGAGTGTATATAGTGTGTATATATTGTCTAGTGAGTGTGTATAGTGTGTGCATAGTGTGTATATAGTGTGTATATATAGTCTAGTGAGTGTGTATATAGTGTGTATATAGTGTGTATAGTGTGTATATAGTGTGTATATAGTCTAGTGAGTGTGTGTATAGTGTATATATAGTGTATATATAGTCTAGTGAGTGTATATAGTGTGTATATAGTGTGTATATATAGTCTAGTGAGTGTTTGTATATAGTGTGGATATATAGTCTAGTGAGTGTGTGTATAGTGTGTATATAGTGTGTATATATTGTCTAGTGAGTGTGTATAGTGTGTGTATAGTGTATATATAGTCTAGTGAGTGTATATAGTGTGTATATATTGTCTAGTGAGTGTGTATAGTGTGTGCATAGTGTGTATATAGTGTGTATATATGGTCTAGTGAGTGTGTATATAGTGTGTATATAGTGTGTATAGTGTGTATATAGTGTGTATATAGTCTAGTGAGTGTGTGTATAGTGTATATATAGTGTATATATAGTCTAGTGAGTGTATATAGTGTGTATATAGTGTGTATATATAGTCTAGTGAGTGTTTGTATATAGTGTGGATATATAGTCTAGTGAGTGTGTGTATAGTGTGTATATAGTGTGTATATATTGTCTAGTGAGTGTGTATAGTGTGTATATAGTGTGTATATAGTGTGTATATAGTGTGTATATAGTGTGTATATAGTCTAGTGAGTGTGTGTATAGTGTATATATAGTGTGTATATAGTGTGTATATAGTGTGTATATAGTCTAGTGAATGTGTGTATAGTGTATATAGTGTGTATATAGTGTGTATATAGTGTGTATATAGTGTGTATATAGTGAGTGTATATAGTGTGTATATAGTGTGTACATAGTGTGTATATAGTGTGTATATAGTGAGTGTATATAGTACCAGTACCAGATAGAGTCAGTGCAGGTTACCCGGGTAACCATTGATTTACTCTTTAGCTCTCTGATAGGTTGTGCCCAGTGATGTACTGATATATAGACCAGTGATGTACTGATATATAGACCAGTGATATACTGATATATAGACCAGTGATGTACTGATATATAGACCAGTGATGTAATGATATATAGACCAGTGATGTACTGATATATAGCCCAGTGATGTACTGATATATATACCAGTGATGTACTGATATATAGACCAGTGATGTACTGATATATAGACCAGTGATGTACTGATATATATACCAGTGATGTACTGATATATAGACCAGTGATGTACTGATATATAGACCAGTGATGTACTGATATATAGCCCAGTGATGTACTGATATATAGCCCAGTGATGTACTGATATATAGACCAGTGATGTACTGATATATAGACCAGTGATGTACTGATATATAGACCAGTGATGTACTGATATATAGACCAGTGATGTACTGATATATAGACCAGTGATGTAATGATAGAGCTAAATCTAACTCAGCTGATAACTAAACCAACCCGTCCCAACTTTAAGAACCCAGTAAAATCTACTCTACTAGACATTATTCTAACAAATACCCCCCATAAATACACAGCCAGTGGGGTTTTTGCAAATGATATCAGTGACCACTGCCCTATTGCTTGTATTAGAAATACCAGGCTGAAACACTCTGATCCCTGTATAATCTCTAAGAGAAATTATAAACATTTCTCACAGCAAGCTTTTACCCTTGACTTATATAACTCTGAGTTTTTATCCACTTGCTGCTTTCTGGACCCGGTTTTAGCCCTTGCTTTTTTCTCTTCTATTGTTACCTCTATGTCTGATAAACATGCCCCGCTTAAGAATCACAGAGTAAGAAACCGAACCAGTTCTTGGTTCTCTCCTGAATTGTCAGGTCTTTTCCTGCAAAAGAATCGGGCCTGGGCCTTGGCGAGGAAAACAGGTACTCCAGCTGATTGGCTGTTTTTTAGGCAATTGAGAAATAAATGTACTGCAGCTGTCAAAAAGGCCAAATCAAATGACTTCCTTAATGCTATGACAGATTCTGCAGGAGATCCTGCAACATTCTGGAAACCCGTTAATTTACTGAAATGGGGGAATTCTGCTGTTTCTCTTCCTAAGCAAATTACCTCAGATTCCTGTATCCTAACTGAAAAAATGATATTTGTGATGCTTTTAATAAGCATTTCATCTCTGCTGGTTTTTTATTTGAAAGGAAAAGTGGCCATTGTGGCACTGGCCAGTTAGTTGATTTTTCGTCTTGCTTTTCAACCGTTACTCTAAAAAATGGTAACCCTGTTTTTAGTTTCCAGAAAATAACCGAAGCAGAGGTTCTAGCTGCCCTGTGTGCCATTGATACTAAGAAATCCTTAGGCGCTGACAATTTAGACCCGTTCTTACTTAAGTGTGCTGCACCTATCATTGCTGGTTCAGTGACACACATTTTTAATCTAACATTAAGCACAGGAATTATCCCTAAGGTGTGGAAAGCAGCTTTTGTTCTGCCATTACATAAGGGAGGTGACGGTAGTGATTTGGATAACTATCGACCCATCTCTAGGCTCCCTTGTCTGGCAAAGATCCTAGAATCTATAGTCAACAAACAGTTACAGTCTTTTCTTTCTGCTAACAGTATTCTTAGCACCAATCAATCTGGTTTTAGATCTAAACACAGTACCACATCGGCCACTATGCTTGTTGTAAATGATATTGCAAATGCCTTAGATGATAGAAAGCACTGTGCTGCGTTGTTTGTAGATTTGTCAAAAGCTTTTGACACTGTAGACCATGCTATCCTTTTGAGTAAGCTGTCATCTATAGGAGTGGGCACGGATGCCTGCCGATGGTTTTATGACTATCTTAAAGATAGAACTCAGGCCGTCATGGTCGACGGGGTCAAGTCTGACTCCTTACAGTTACTTAAAGGGGTCCCTCAGGGTTCAACAATTGGCCCACTATTGTTCTCACTTTATATAAACAACATTGGTGATGATATCAGATATTGTAAATTCCATTTATATGCAGATGACACAGTGATGTACTCTATTGCTCCAACAGCGGACCAAGCTTTAATGCAGTTGGATTTTAGGATACTACAGGGGTCTCTTTTAAAGCTTAAACTTGTTTTAAACGCTAAGAAAACAAATGTCATGTTTTTTTCTAGGTCTAAACTCTCAGTTAGAAACACTTTTGTAATCACTAGCTTGGATGGTACTCAAATCAAACAGGTCTCTGCATATAAATATTTAGGGGTATGGTTAGATGATAGGCTTTCTTTTAAAAAACATGTTACTGAATTGGGAAAAAAGCTCAAATACAAGATAGGGTTCCTTTATAGAAACAGGGCTTGTCTGTCCTTTGTAAATAGAAAACAAATTGTGCAGGCTACTTTTATGTCCGTTTTAGATTATGGTGATATTATCTATATGCATGCATCGGCAAACACATTAAAACCACTGGATGCTATTTACCATTGTGCACTCAGGTTTATCACGGGTGATAGTTACAAAACTCATCACTGTATCCTTTATCAACATGTGGGTTGGGCCTCTCTATCTGTGAGGCGAGAGCAACATGCTCTCTTGTTTATTTATAAAGCGCTTCTTTTAAAACTACCTCCATATATATCATCATTAATTTCCACTAGATATACAAATTTTAAAACCAGATCACAGATGTGGATTACATTAGAGACTCCTGCGGTCTCCACAGAGTTGGGTAGGACTGCCTTTAGTTCCTTTGCGCCTTATTTATGGAACAAACTGCAGATCCAACTTAAGTTAGACACTCTGGTGTCCCTTGCCCATTTTAAAAATGTTATGGAGGATCAATATGATGTTATCTGTGATTGTTTCTGTTGAATTGTGTCTTTGTTTTGTATGTTTGAAATGTTCTTGTCTGTATGCCTAAAACTGTATATGTCAACATGTTTACACAGGGCACAGCCGTAAAAGAGATCCAGGTCTCAGTCTGTTTTCCCTGTTAAAATAAAGATTAAAAAAAATATATATAAATATATATATATAGACCAGTAATGTACTGATATATAGACCAGTGATGTACTGATATATAGACCAGTGATGTACTGATATATAGCCCAGTGATGTACTGATATATAGCTCAGTGATGTACTGATATATAGACCAGTGATGTACTGATATATAGACCAGTGATGTACTGATATATAGACCAGTGATGTACTGATATATAGACCAGTGATGTACTGATATATAGACCAGTGATGTACTGATATATAGCCCAGTGATGTACTGATATATAGACCAGTGATATACTGATATATAGACCAGTGATATATAGACCAGTGATGTACTGATATATAGACCAGTGATGTACTGATATATAGACCAGTGATGTACTGATATATAGCCCAGTGATGTACTGATATATAGACCAGTGATATACTGATATATAGACCAGTGATATATAGACCAGTGATGTACTGATATATAGACCAGTGATATATAGACCAGTGATATACTGATATATAGACCAGTGATGTACTGATATATAGACCAGTGATATACTGATATATAGACCAGTGATGTATTGATATATAGACCAGTGATGTACTGATATATAGCCCAGTGATGTACTGATATATAGCTCAGTGATGTACTGATATATAGACCAGTGATGTACTGATATATAGCCCAGTGATGTACTGATATATACACCAGTGATATACTGATATATATAGACCAGTGATGTACTGATATATAGACCAGTGATGTACTGATATATAGCCCAGTGATATATAGACCAGTGATATACTGATATATAGACCAGTGATGTACTGATATATAGACCAGTGATGTACTGATATATAGCCCAGTGATGTACTGATATATAGACCAGTGATATATAGAACAGTGATGTACTGATATATAGACCAGTGATGTACTGATATATAGCCCAGTGATGTACTGATATATAGACCAGTGATGTATTGATATATAGACCAGTGATGTACTGATATATAGCCCATTGATGTACTGATATATAGACCAGTGATGTACTGATATATAGACCAGTGATATATAGACCAGTGATGTACTGATATATAGACCAGTGATGTACTGATATATAGCCCAGTGATGTACTGATATATAGCCCAGTGATGTACTGATATATAGACCAGTGATGTACTGATATATAGACCAGTGATGTACTGATATATAGACCAGTGATGTACTGATATATAGACCAGTGATGTACTGATATATAGACCAGTGATGTACTGATATATAGACCAGTGATGTACTGATATATAGACCAGTGATGTACTGATATATAGACCAGTGATGTACTGATATATAGACCAGCGATGTACTGGTATATAGACCAGTGATGTACTGATATATAGACCAGTGATATACTGATATATAGACCAGTGATGTACTGATATATAGACCAGTGATGTACTGATATATAGCTCTGGGTTGTTCTCAGTACCCTGTGTACATATCTACCTCAAATACCTTATTATAAATACTACTAGACATACTTTATTATAAATACTACTTCAAATATCTCAAATACCTTGTTATTATCTATCCTGATGCCTGGTCACTTTATCCTGCCTTCATGTACATATCTACCTCAAATACCTAATGTAAATGCAACATGTAAATCGTTGGTCTCGTGTTTCATGAGCTGAAATAAAACATCCCTGAAATGTTCCATACTAAAAGTTTATTTCTCTAAAATGTGCACACATTTGTTTACATTCCTGCTAGAGAGCATTTCTCCTTTGCCAAGATAATCCATCCACCTGACAGGTGTGGCATATCAATAAGCTGATTATACAGAATGTCCCATTACACAGGTGCACCTTGTGCTGGGGGCCAATTAAAGGTCACTCTAAAATTTGCAGTTTTGTCACACAACACAGATCTCTGAAGTTTTGAGGGAACGTGCAATTGGCATGCTGACTACAGGAATGTTCACCAGAGCTGTTGGCAGAGAACGTAATGTTCATTTCTCTACCTTAGCCTCTACGGGCTAGGGGGCAGCATTGAGAATTTTGGAAAAAATATGTGCCCATTTTTAACTGCCTCCTACACCAACTCAGAAGCTAGAATATGCATATTATTGTTCAGGTTTGGATAGAAAACACCCTAAAGTTTCTAAAACTGTTTGAATGGTGTCTGTGGGTATAACAGAACTCCTATGGCAGGCAAAACCCTGAGAAGGTTTCATGCAGGAAGTACCCTGTCTGACAAGGTGTTGTTGTTCTTGCTTCTGTTTATTGAAGAGTCAGGATCTTAGCTGTAACGTGACAATTCCTAGGGCTCCAATAGGCTCTCAGAACCCGGGAAAAACCTGAACGATGACGAGGCAGCCTCAGGCTGAAACACATTATCTCCTTTTCCAAGTGTCCCATCAGGTGACAATAGAATAGACAATAGTATTTTCATTCGGCTGTTTAGCTAATTGCAGATTCCCGGTCGGAATATTATCGCTTTTCTACGAGATAAATTGCATAAAAATTGATTTTAAACAGCGGTTGACATGCTTCGAAGTACGGTAATGGAATATTTAGACATTTTTTGTCACGTTCTGCGCCATGCGCACGACCGTGATTTACCATTGGGATAGTGTCTAGAACGCACGAACAAAACGTCGTTGATGGAACATAACGATGGATTATTTGGGACCAAACCTACATTTGTTATTGAAGTAGAAGTCCTGGGAGTGCATTCTGACGAAGAACAGGAAAGGTAAGACCATTTCTTATAGGAAATGTGATTTTGGTGAAGGCTGAACTGGGTGGGTGTCTAAATAGCTAGCCCGTGATGGCTGGGCTATGTACTTAGAATATTGCAAAATGTGCTTCATCCGAAAAGCTATTTTAAAATCGGACATATCGAGTGCATAGAGGAGTAATGTATCTATAATTCTTAAAATAATTGTTATGCTTTTTGTGAACGTTTATCGTGAGTAATTTAGCAAATTGTTAGTAAATTCCCCGGAAGTTTGCGGGGGGTATGCTTTTTCTGAACGTCACATGCTAATGTAAAAAGCTGGTTTTTGATATAAATATGAACTTGATTGAACAGACATGCATGTATTGTATAACATAATGTCCTAGGTGTGTCATCTGATGAAGATCATAAAAGGTTAGTGCTGCATTTAGCTGTGGTTTGGGTTTTTGTGACATTATATGCTAGCTTGAAAAATGGGTGTCTGATTATTTCTGGCTGGGTACTCTGCTGACATAATCTAATGTTTTGCTTTCGTTGTAAAGCCTTTTTGAAATCGGACAGTGTGGTTAGATTAACGAGAGTCTTGTCTTTAAATAGCTGTAAAATAGTCATATGTTTGAGAAATTGAAGTAATAGTATTTCAAACGTTTTAAAAATCGCGCCACTGGATTCAACTGGCTGTTACGTAGGTGGGACGAATTCGTCCCGCCGGTCCCATAGAGGATAAGCCACCCGACCGGCCTCGTGTAGGGTGACAAGTAGGCGAGCGTTTTGCTAAAGCCAACATTGTGATAGAGCGCCCCATGGTGGCGGTGGGGTTATGGTATGGGGCAGGCATAAGCTACGGACAACGAACACAATTGCATTTTATCGATGGCAATTTGAATGCACAGAGATACCGTGACGAGATCCTGAGGCCCTATTGTCGTGCCGTTCATACACTGCCATCACCTCATGTTTCAGCATGTCGCAAAGTATCTGTACACAATTCCTGGAAGCTGAAAATGTCCCAGTTCTTCCATGGCCTGCATACTCACCAGACATGTGACCTATTGAGCATGTTTGGGATGCTCTGGATCAATGTGTACGACAGTGCGAACCAGTTCCCACCAATATCCAGCAACTTCACACAGCCATTAAAGAGGAGTGGGACAACATTCCACAGGCCACAATCAACAGCCTGATCAACTCTATGTGAAGGAGATGTGTCGCGCTGCATGAGGCAAATGGTGGTCACACCAGATACTAACTGGTTTTCTGATCCGCACCCCTAACTTTTTTTTAAAGGTTTCTGTGACCAACAGATGCATATCTGTATTCATGTGAAATCCATAGATTAGGGTTTAATGAATTTATTTCCATTGACTGATTTCCTGAATATGAACTTTAACTCTGTAAAATCTTAGAAATTGTTATATGTTGGATTTATATTTTTGTTCAGTTTAATTTGGTCTCAGATGTCTAGTAACAATTGAATATATTGCGTGTTACAATATAATTTAAATTCATTTTTAGAAAGGTAACTTGGCTTGTTATAAACAGGATTTATTTTTTTTTTACTCCCAAATGAGTCTCAGGTATCTATTACCTGATAAACACTTGTCCGTTACTGTTTACAATAGTATTTGTTGGACTTGATTAAAACATTGAAACTGTTACCATTATCCGCCCAGTGGCGTTAAGCCGGCAGCCTTCCATAAAAGAAGCATGGACGGTTCGCAGTCAACTGCTGCTCACTATCTGGGCAACAGGTCTCAAATAAAGATTTCCCTTCGGTTGACACAGTAGAATGTTCTTGTCATTGACTCTAGCTGCAGGTCCACTGACCAGGAACACTGTTTTCTGTACGGTGGCTGTAATGTGTGATGTGAAACAACAAGCTGTGCTTTTTCTTTCCCTCGCTATGACTATAGAGGAGACAATCAGCCGCTCTCCATAGCAACAAGGCCTGAGGGTCACACCCCCAATTCTCTCCCTGACCGCAAGGGAAAAAAAAGAGGAAATCACATCATTAAATGTGAGAAACAGGGAGAGAAAGATGAGGGTCTTTCTGCTCGGCTACCTTCCAGTAGAAAGAGGCTGGTCTCTCTGCTCGGCTACCTTCTAGTAGAATGGGGTTTGGTCTCTCTGCTCGGCTACCTTCCTGAGGGCAGGTGATCAGGCATAACGTCCCCGGGCCGGTAGCAGGGAGGAGAACAGAGCAGAACAGGACAATGGGCCCACTCCGACCCTAGACGCTCCTCACCGCTCCACCTGACAAACACAATCCGTTGTCAGGGACTCCGTCAGGGACGGCCAAGCCAGCCACGTCCTCCTCGAGTGGCACCACGTCCGTCAGAGTCTGACTGAAAGAGTCTAACTGTTAGCATGTTCTCAGAACCAATGATATGGGTCGCGCTCCAGAGACCCATAGACTCTGGTCACTACCACATCCCTGGGAGGAGGATGAACTATTGTTAGCAGAGATAATAGGGGGAGGAAAGGGTTAAAAAAAGGGGATTGTGTCTCTTTCAGGTGCTGTGAGGTGTTTGGACTGAATCACATCATAATAAGACAGGGAAGCAGAAAGAAACAGAGAGAAACAGAGAGAACCGAGAGAAACAGAGAAACAGAGAGAAATAGAATGAAGCAGAAAGAAACACACAGAAGCAGAGAGAAACGAGAGAAACAGAGAGAAGCAGAGAGAAGCAGAGAGAAGCAGAGAGAAGCAGAGAGAAGCAGAAGGAAGCAGAAAGTAATAAACTGACCCACTGTGATAAACTGACCCACTGTGAACCTGACTGACACCATCTCTAACCTCTGACTGACTGACTGGCACCATATCTAATCTCTGACTGACTGACTGACACCATATCTAATCTCTGACTGACTGACTGGCACCATCTCCAACCTCTGACTGATTGGCACCATCTCTAACCTCTGACTGACTGACTGACACCATCTCTAACCTCTGACTGACTGACACCATCTCTAACCTCTGACTGATTGACTGACACCATCTCTAACCTCTGACTGACTGGCACCATCTCTAACCTCTGACTGACTGGCACCATCTCTAACCTCTGACTGGCACCATCTCTAACCTCTGGCTGACTGGCTGGCACCATCTTTAACCTCTGACTTGCTGACTGGCACCATCTCTAACCTCTGACTGACTGACTGGCACCATCTCTAACCTCTGACTGGCACCATCTCTAACCTCTGACTGACACCATCTCTAACCTCTGACTGACTGACTGACACCATCTCTAACCTCTAACTGGCACCATCTCTAACCACTGACTGACACCATCTCTAACCTCTGACCGACTGACTGGCACCATCTTTAACTTCTGACTGACTGATTGGCACCATCTCTAACCTCTGACTGACTGACTGGCACCATCTCTAACCTCTGCCTGACACCATCTCTAACCTCTGACTGACTGACTGGCACCATCTCTAACCTCTGACTGACGGACTGGCACCATCTCTAACCTCTGACTGGCACCATCTCTAACCTCTGACTGGCTCGCTGGCACCATCTCTAACCTCTGCCTGACACCATCTCTAACCTCTGACTGACTGGCTGGCACCATCTCTAACCTCTGACTGACTGACTGACACCATCTCTAACCTCTAACTGGCACCATCTCTAACCTGTAACTGACACCATCTCTAACCTCTGACTGGCACCATCTCTAACCTCTGACTGGCACCATCTCTAACCTCTAACTGACACCATCTCTAACCTCTAACTGGCACCATCTCTAACCTGTAACTGACACCATCTCTAACCTGTAAATGACACCATCTCTAACCTCTAACTGACACCATCTCTAACCTGTAACTGACACCATCTCTAACCTCTGACTGACACCATCTCTAACCTCTGACTGGCACCATCTCTAACCTCTGACTGACACCATCTCTAACCTGTAACTGACACCATCTCTAACCTCTAACTGACACCATCTCTAACCTCTAACTGACACCATCTCTAACCTTTAACTGGCACCATCTCTAACCTGTAACTGACACCATCTCTAACCTGTAACTGACACCATCTCTAACCTGTAACTGGCACCATCTCTAACCTGTAACTGACACCATCTCTAACCTGTAACTGACACCATCTCTAACCTGTAACTGACACCATCTCTAACTTGTAACTGGCACCATCTCTAACCTCTGACTGACACCATCTCTGTTACAGCTCACAGGTAATTATTCCAAGTCTTTGGAGCAGGAGAGCAGTAGAGAGGGTTTACTGAAGCAGATCCCACATCAGGCAGAATACCACATCAATATATTCAGTCTGATATCTATGTGAGCCAGACAGCTGCTATTTCAACCCAGTTGATTAAACAGAGCTTTGTTGCCCTGGTAGTTGATCAGACAGAGCTTTATTGTTGTGGTAGTTGATTAGACAGAGCTTTATTGTCCTGCTAGTTGATCAGACAGAGCTTTATTGTCCTGGTAGTTGATCAGACAGAGCTTTATTGTCCTGGTAGTTGTTTAGACAGAGCTTTATTGTCCTGGTAGTTGATTAGACAGAGCTTTATTGTCGTGGTAGTTGATCAGACAGAGCTTTATTGTCCTGGTAGTTGTTTAGACAGAGCTTTATTGTCCTGGTAGTTGATTAGACAGAGCTTTATTGTCGTGGTAGTTGTTTAGACAGAGCTTTTTTGTCGTGGTAGTTGATCAGACAGAGCTTTATTGTTGTGGTAGTTGATTAGACAGAGCTTTATTGTTGTGGTAGTTGATCAGACAGAGCTTTATTGTCGTGGTAGTTGATTAGACAGAGCTTTATTGTCCTGGTAGTTGATCAGACAGAGCTTTATTGTTTTGGTAGTTGATTAGACAGAGCTTTATTGTTGTGGTAGTTGATTAGACAGAGCTTTATTGTCCTGGTAGTTGATTAGACAGAGCTTTATTGTCCTGGTAGTTGATTAGACAGAGCTTTATTGTCCTGGTAGTTGATTAGACAGAGCTTTATTGTCCTGGTAGTTGATCAGACAGAGCTTTATTGTTGTGGTAGTTGATTAGACAGAGCTTTATTGTCCTGGTAGTTGTTTAGACAGAGCTTTATTGTCTTGGTAGTTGATTAGACAGAGCTTTATTTTCGTGGTAGTTGATCAGACAGAGCTTTATTGTCGTGGTAGTTGATCAGACAGAGCTTTATTGTCGTGGTAGTTGATCAGACAGAGCTTTATTGTCCTGGTAGTTGATCAGACAGAGCTTTATTTTCGTGGTAGTTGATCAGACAGAGCTTTATTGTCGTGGTAGTTGTTTAGACAGAGCTTTATTGTCCTGGTAGTTGATTAGACAGAGCTTTATTGTTGTGGTAGTTGATCAGACAGAGCTTTATTGCCGTGGTAGTTGATTAGACAGAGCTTTATTGTCCTGGTAGTTCATCAGACAGAGCTTTATTGTCCTGGTAGTTGATTAGACAGAGCTTTATTGTCCTGGTAGTTCATCAGACAGAGCTTTATTGTCCTGGTAGTTGATCAGAGAGAGCTTTATTGTCGTGGTAGTTGAGGTAGTTGTTGTTGATGATGTTGTTCATTCAGAGGGCATTGTTCTTTAACACATTCCCTCTGTCTGAGTGTGTGTGTTTGTGTGTGTATGTGTGTGTTTGTGTGTGTGTTTGTGTGTGTGTTTGTGTGTGTGTGTTTGTGTGTGTGTTTGTGTGTGTGTTTGTGTGTGTGTTTGTGTGTGTGTGTGTGTGTTTTGTGTGTGTGTGTGTGCGTGCATGCGTCTGTCTGTCTGTCTGTCTGTCTGTCTGTCTGTCTGTCTGTCTGTCTGTCTGTCTGTCTGTCTGTCTGTCTGTCTGTCTGTCTGTCTCTTTCTTCACTCTGTTGACTAGGTCCAGCTGTCTCTTTCTTCACTCTGTTGACTCCAGATCCAGCTGTCTCTTTCTTCACTCTGTTGACTAGATCCAGCTGTCTCTTTCTTCACTCTGTTGACTAGATCCAGCTGTCTCTTTCTTCACTCTGTTGACCCCAGATCTAGCTGTCTCTTTCTTCACTCTGTTGACTAGATCCAGCTGTCTCTTTCTTCACTCTGTTGACTAGATCCAGCTGTCTCTTTCTTCACTCTGTTGACTAGGTCCAGCTGTCTCTTTCTTCACTCTGTTGACTCCAGGTCCAGCTGTCTCATCTTTCCCAGCAGATGTCTACTCTGACCATCTGTTTCTATTACTACTGTAATTGCTGTGATAATAAGGCCATTGATTCACTGTCTAAGGAAATAGTCAATCAGGACAGATCATTTGTCTTACTTGTCCTGACAGAGTGCCTGCTAGATTAACAGACAGAACCAGGGCTGAACAGATAGAACCAGATAGAGCCAGGGCTGAACAGATAGAACCAGATAGAGCCAGGGCTGAACAGATAGAACCAGATAGAACCAGGGCTGAACAGATAGAACAAGATAGAGCCAGGGCTGAACAGATAGAACCAGATAGAGCCAGGGCTGAACAGATAGAGCCAGGGCTGAACAGAGAGAACCAGATAGAACCAGATAGAGCCAGGGCTGAACAGATAGAGCCAGGGCTGAACAGAGAGAACCAGATAGAACCAGATAGAACCAGGGCTGAACAGATAGAACCAGGGCTGAACAGATAGAACCAGATAGAGCCTGGGCTGAACAGATAGAACCAGATAGAGTCAGGGCTGAACAGATAGAACCAGGGCTGAACAGATAGAGCCATGGCTGAACAGATAGAACCAGATAGAACCAGGGCTGAACAGATAGAACCAGATAGAGCCAGGGCTGAACAGATAGAACCAGATAGAACCAGGGCTGAACAGATAGAACCAGGGCTGAACAGATAGAACCAGAGAGAACCAGATAGAGCCAGGGCTGAACAGATAGAACCAGATAGAGCCAGATAGAACCAGGGCTGAAGAGATAGAACCAGATAGAGCCAGGGCTGAACAGATAGAACCAGAGAGAACCAGATAGAGCCAGGGCTGAACAGATAGAGCCAGGGCTGAACAGATAGAACCAGATAGAACCAGATAGAGCCAGGGCTGAACAGATAGAACCAGGGCTGAACAGATAGAGCCAGATAGAACCAGGGCTGAACAGATAGAACCAGGGCTGAACAGATAGAACCAGGGCTGAACAGATAGAGCCAGGGCTGAACAGATAGAACCAGATAGAACCAGATAGAGCCAGGGCTGAACAGATAGAACCAGGGCTGAACAGATAGAGCCAGATAGAACCAGGGCTGAACAGATAGAACCAGGGCTGAACAGATAGAACCAGGGCTGAACAGATAGAGCCAGGGCTGAACAGATAGAACCAGATAGAGCCAGATAGAACCAGGGCTGAACAGATAGAACCAGGGCTGAACAGATAGAACCAGGGCTGAACAGATAGAGCCAGGGCTGAACAGATAGAGCCAGGG
>NW_021823115.1:1436133-1488633 GCF_901001165.1 Salmo trutta | reverse complement strand
CTCTCTCTCTCTCTCTCCCTCTCTCTCTCTCTCTCTCTCTCCCCCCCTGTTCTCTCTCTCTTCCCCGTTCTATATCTCTTCTCTCTCTCCACTTCTCTCGTTCTCTCCCTGGACGCCCAGTAAATGATTAAAGAGAGATGTCCTTAAAGCTGTTTGGAGAGAGTGAGTTGGTAGCAGGGTCATTCCACATGACCTCTCTCCTGACCTCAGTTATTCATGACTCGCTGTTACAATGCTGCTAGCGAAGGGGAAGGTAGTCACGCACTGAATGAAAATATAGAAACAAATGAATTAATGCAACAGGGCTCCTTGTTTACAGCATTGTCTTTATCCAAAAAATAGAATTAAGAACACCTAAATAACACAATATTAACGGAAAACTAGCAATAATATTTAAAGTTAATGATTGTTGATATTTGTTCTTGTTAAAAAATATATGTTTTTATATGTTTCCGGTTTTGTATTTTAGTAGCCTCTGCAAAAGAGTGTAGAAAAAGATGACTGAAGAATGGATCAAAATCAACATGTTTCTAAAACAATAAAAGTACTTTTTACAGGGACCCATGAGTCAATCTCCTCCAGACTACAGGAGAACAAGACTCACGATTTGATTGGACCTGAGGTGATCCAACAAGATGTTTTAAATGCATGTTTCAATATCAATCTGTTGGCGATTTTCCACACCGTTAAGACAGATATTTTAATCCATAATTGTCAGTGATATTAGCCTGTAATTAGTGACCTCTCCTCACAGGGGACAGAACAATGCTGTGAGTTAATATGCAACCAGTGATAAATGATTCCAGCTCTTTGTGTTAATCACTATGAAGGAGTCACAGGGCTTAGCCCCCAAAGCACCGTTTCTACATTATCGCTTTACGTCTCATTAATATTAATGCTGACTTTAGTAAGAGGAAGATGGATGTCTACTGATGTCTCACCTCAGACTGGTCTACGGCACGATGTCTTCTCTCAGACTGGTCTACAGCACGATGTCTTCTCTAAGACTGGTCTACAACATGATGTCTTCTCTCAGACTGGTCTACATTTACATTTACATTTTAGTCATTTAGCAGACGCTCTTATCCAGAGCGACTTACAGTAGTTCTACAACACGATGTCTTCTCTCAGACTGGTCTACAGAAAGATGTCTTCTCTGAGACTGGTCTACAACATGATGTCTTCTCTCAGACTGGTCTACAACACGATGTCTTCTCTCAGACTGGTCTACAACACGATGTCTCCTCTCAGACTGGTCTACAGCACGATGTCTTCTCTCAGACTGGTCTACAACATGATGTCTTCTCTCAGACTGGTCTACAACATGATGTCTTCTCTCAGACTGGTCTACAGTACGATGTCTTCTCTCAGACTGGTCTACAACATGATGTCTTCTCTCAGACTGGTCTACAGCACAATGTCTCCTCTCAGACTGGTCTACAACACGATGTCTTCTCTCAGACTGGTCTACAGCACTATGTCTCCTCTCAGACTGGTCTACGACACAATGTCTTCTCTCAGACTGGTCTACAACACGATGTCTCCTCTCAGACTGGTCTACAACACGATGTCTCCTCTCAGACTGGTCTACGACACAATGTCTTCTCTCAGACTGGTCTACAACATGATGTCTCACCTCAGACTGGTCTACAACACGATGTCTTCTCTCAGACTGGTCTACAACACGATGTCTTCTCTCAGACTGGTCTACAACATGATGTCTTCTCTCAGACTGGTCTACAACATGATGTCTTCTCTCACCTCAGACTGGTCTACAACACGATGTCTTCTCTCACCTCAGACTGGTCTACAACATGATGTCTTCTCTCACCTCAGACTGGTCCACAACATGATGTCTTCTCTCAGACTGGTCTACAACATGATGTCTTCTCTCAGACTGGTCTACAACATGATGTCTTCTCTCAGACTGGTCTAAAACACGATGTCTTCTCTCACCTCAGACTGGTCTATTACACGATGTCTTCTCTCAGACTGGTCTACAGCATGATGTCTTCTCTCAGACTGGTCTACAACATGATGTCTTCTCTCAGACTGGTCTACAACACGATGTCTTCTCTCACCTCAGACTGGTCAACTGCACGATGTCTTCTCTCAGACTGGTCTACAACACGATGTCTTCTCTCAGACTGGTCTACAACACGATGTCTCCTCTTAGACTGGTCTACAGCACGATGTCTTCTCTCAGACTGGTCTACAGCACGATGTCTCCTCTCAGAATGGTCTACAACACGATATCTTCTCTCAGACTGGTCTACAACACGATGTCTTCTCTCAGACTGGTCTACAACATGATGTCTTCTCTCACCTCAGACTGGTCTACAACACAATGTATTTTCTCAGACTGGTCTACAACACAATGTCTTCTCTCAGACTGGTCTACAACACAATGTCTTCTCTCAGACTGGTCTACAACATGATGTCTTCTCTCACCTCAGACTGGTCTACAACATGATGTCTTCTCTCTCTTCTCTAACAGACCCAGTGAACTACTATATCCAGGGATGTTATAACAGACTGAACTACTATATCCAGGGATGTTATAACAGACTGAACTACTATACCCAGGGATGTTATAACATACTGAACTACTATATCCAGGGATGTAATAACAGACTGAACTACTATACCCAGGGATGTTATAACAGACTGAACTACTATATCCAGGGATGTTATAACAGACTGAACTACTATATCCAGGGATGTTATAACAGACTGAACTACTATATCCAGGGATGTTATAACAGACTGAACTACTATATCCAGGGATGTTATAACAGACTGAACTTCTATACCCAGGGATGTTATAACAGACTGAACTACTATACCCAGGGATGTTATAACAGACTAAACTACTATACCCAAGGATGTTATAACAAGCTGAACTAATATACCCAGGGATGTTATAACAGACTGAACTACTATATCCAGGGATGTTATAAAAGACTGAACTACTATATCCAGAGATGTTATAACAGACTGAACTACTATATCCAGGGATGTTATAACAGACTGAATTACTATATCCAGGGATTTTATAACAGACTGAACTACTATATCCAGGGATGTTATAACAGACTGAACTACTATATCCAGGGATGTTATAACAGACTGAACTACTATACCCAGGGATGTTATAACAGACTGAACTACTATACCCAGGGATGTTATAACAGACTGAACTACTATATCCAGGGATGTTATAACAGACTGAATACTATATCCAGGGATGTTATAACAGACTGAACTACTATATCCAGGGATGTTATAACAGACTGAACTACTATATCCAGGGATGTTATAACAGACTGAACTACTATATCCAGGGATGTTATAACAGACTGAACTACTATATCCAGGGATGTTATAACAGACTGAACAATTATATCCAGGGATGTTATAACAGACTGAACTACTATATCCAGGGATGTTATAAAAGACTGAACTACTATATCCAGGGATGTAATTACAGACCGATTGAACTACTATATCCAGGGATGTTATAACAGACTGAACTACTATATCCAGGGATGTTATAACAGACTGAAATATTATATCCAGGGATGTAATAACAGACTGAAATACTATATCCAGGGATGTTATAACAGAATGAACTACAAATATCCAGGGATGTTATAACAGACTGAACAACTATATCCAGGGATGTTATAATAGACTGAACTACTATATCCAGGGATGTTATAAAAGACTGAACTACTATATCCAGGGATGTAATTACAGACCGATTGAACTACTATATCCAGGGATGTTATAACAGACTGAACTACTATATCCAGGGATGTTATAACAGACTGAAATATTATATCCAGGGATGTAATAACAGACTGAAATACTATATCCAGGGATGTTATAACAGAATGAACTACAAATATCCAGGGATGTTATAACAGACTGAACAACTATATCCAGGGATGTTATAATAGACTGAACTACTATATCCAGGGATGTTATAACAGACTGAACTACTATATCCAGGGATGTTAAAACAGACTGAACTACTATATCCAGGGATGTAATAACAGACTGAACTACTATATCCAGGGATTTTATAACAGAATGAACTACTATATCCAGGGATGTTATAACAGACTGAACTACTATATCCAGGGATGTTATAACAGACTGAACTACTATATCCAGGGATGTTATAACAGACTGAACTACTATACCCAGGGATGTTATAACAGACTGAACTACTATATCCAGGGATGTTATAACAGACTGAACTACTATACCCAGGGATGTTATAACAGACTGAACTACTATATCCAGGGATGTTATAACAGACTGAACTACTATATCCAGGGATGTTATAACAGACCCAGTGAACTACTATACCCAGGGATGTTATAACAGACTGAACTACTATATCCTGGGATGTCATAACAGACTGAACTACTATATCCAGGGATGTTATAACAGACTGAACTACTATATCCAGGGATGTTATAACAGACTGAACTACTATATCCAGGGATGTTATAACAGACTGAACTACTATATCCAGGGATGTTATAACAGACTGAACAATTATATCCAGGGATGTTATAACAGACTGAACTACTATATCCAGGGATGTTATAAAAGACTGAACTACTATATCCAGGGATGTTATTACAGACCGATTGAACTACTATATCCAGGGATGTTATAACAGACTGAACTACTATATCCAGGGATGTTATAACAGACTGAAATATTATATCCAGGGATGTTATAACAGACTGAAATACTATATCCAGGGATGTTATAACAGACTGAACTACAAATATCCAGGGATGTTATAACAGGACTGAACAACTATATCCAGGGATGTTATAATAGACTGAACTACTATATCCAGGGATGTTATAACAGACTGAACTACTATATCCAGGGATGTTAAAACAGACTGAACTACTATATCCAGGGATGTAATAACAGACTGAACTACTATATCCAGGGATTTTATAACAGAATGAACTACTATATACAGGGATGTTATAACAGACTGAACTACTATATCCAGGGATGTTATAACAGACTGAACTACTATATCCAGGGATGTTATAACAGACTGAACTACTATATCCAGGGATGTTATAACAGACTGAACTACTATATCCAGGGATGTTATAACAGACTGAACTACTATATCCAGGGATGTTATTACAGACCCAGTGAACTACTATATCCAGGGATGTTATAACAGACTGAACTACTATATCCAGGGATTTTATAACAGACTGAACTACTATATCCAGGGATGTTATAACAGACTGAACTACTATATCCAGGGATGTTATAACAGACTGAACTACTATATCCAGGGATGTTATACCAGACTGAACTACTATATCCAGGGATGTTATAACAGACTGAACTACTATATCCAGGGATGTTATAACAGACCCAGTGAACTACTATATCCAGGGATGTTATAACAGACTGAACTACTATAGCCAGGAATGTTATAACAGACTGAACTACTATATCCAGGGATGTTATAACAGACTGAACTATTATATCCAGGGATGTTATACCAGACTGAACTACTATATACAGGGATGTTATAACAGACTGAACTACTATATCCAGGAATGTTATAACAGACTGAACTACTATATCCAGGGATGTTATAACAGACTGAACTACTATATCCAGGGATGTTATAACAGACTGAACTACTATATCCAGGGATGTTATAACAGACTGAACTACTATATCCAGGGATGTTATAACAGACTGAACTACTATACCCAGGGATGTTATAACAGACTGAACTACTATATCCAGAGATGTTATAACAGAACGAACTACTATATCCAGGGATGTTATAACAGACTGAACTACTATACCCAGGGATGTTATAACAAACACAGTGAACAACTATATCCAGGGATGTTATAACAGACTGAACTACTATGTCCAGGGATGTTGTAACAGACTGAACTACTATGTCCAGGGATGTTATAACAGACTGAACTACTATATCCAGGAATGTTATAACAGACCCAGTGAACAACTATATCCAGGGATGTTATAACAGACTGAACTACTATATCCAGGGATGTTATAACAGACTGAACTACTATACACAGGGATGTTATAACAGACCCAGTGAACTACTATATCCAGGGATGTTATAACAGACTGAAATACTATATCCAGGGATGTTATAACAGACTGAACTATTATATCCAGGGATGTTATAACAGACTGAACTACTATGTCCAAGGATGTTATAACAGATTGAACTACTATATCCAGGGATGTTATAACAGACTCAACTACTATACCCAGGGATGTTATAACAGACTGAACTACTATATCCAGGGATGTTATAACAGACTGAACTACTATATCCAGGGATGTTATAACAGACCCAGTGAAATACTATACCCAGGGATGTTATAACAGACTGAACTACTATATCCAGGGATGTTATAACAGACTGAAATATTATATCCAGGGATGTAATAACAGACTGAAATACTATATCCAGGGATGTTATAACAGACTGAACAACAAATATCCAGGGATGGTATAACAGACTGAACTACTATATCCAGGGATGTTATAACAGACTGAACTACTATACCCAGGGATGTTATAACAGACTGAACTACTATATCCAGGGATGTTATAACAGACTGAACTACTATACCCAGGGATGTTATAACAGACTGAACTACTATATCCAGGGATGTTATAACAGACTGAACTACTATATCCAGGGATGTTATAACAGACCCAGTGAACTACTATACCCAGGGATGTTATAACAGACTGAACTACTATATCCTGGGATGTCATAACAGACTGAACTACTATATCCAGGGATGTTATAACAGACTGAACTACTATATCCAGGGATGTTATAACAGACTGAACTACTATATCCAGGGATGTTATAACAGACTGAACTACTATATCCAGGGATGTTATAACAGACTGAACAATTATATCCAGGGATGTTATAACAGACTGAACTACTATATCCAGGGATGTTATAAAAGACTGAACTACTATATCCAGGGATGTTATTACAGACCGATTGAACTACTATATCCAGGGATGTTATAACAGACTGAACTACTATATCCAGGGATGTTATAACAGACTGAAATATTATATCCAGGGATGTTATAACAGACTGAAATACTATATCCAGGGATGTTATAACAGACTGAACTACAAATATCCAGGGATGTTATAACAGGACTGAACAACTATATCCAGGGATGTTATAATAGACTGAACTACTATATCCAGGGATGTTATAACAGACTGAACTACTATATCCAGGGATGTTAAAACAGACTGAACTACTATATCCAGGGATGTAATAACAGACTGAACTACTATATCCAGGGATTTTATAACAGAATGAACTACTATATACAGGGATGTTATAACAGACTGAACTACTATATCCAGGGATGTTATAACAGACTGAACTACTATATCCAGGGATGTTATAACAGACTGAACTACTATATCCAGGGATGTTATAACAGACTGAACTACTATATCCAGGGATGTTATAACAGACTGAACTACTATATCCAGGGATGTTATTACAGACCCAGTGAACTACTATATCCAGGGATGTTATAACAGACTGAACTACTATATCCAGGGATTTTATAACAGACTGAACTACTATATCCAGGGATGTTATAACAGACTGAACTACTATATCCAGGGATGTTATAACAGACTGAACTACTATATCCAGGGATGTTATACCAGACTGAACTACTATATCCAGGGATGTTATAACAGACTGAACTACTATATCCAGGGATGTTATAACAGACCCAGTGAACTACTATATCCAGGGATGTTATAACAGACTGAACTACTATAGCCAGGAATGTTATAACAGACTGAACTACTATATCCAGGGATGTTATAACAGACTGAACTATTATATCCAGGGATGTTATACCAGACTGAACTACTATATACAGGGATGTTATAACAGACTGAACTACTATATCCAGGAATGTTATAACAGACTGAACTACTATATCCAGGGATGTTATAACAGACTGAACTACTATATCCAGGGATGTTATAACAGACTGAACTACTATATCCAGGGATGTTATAACAGACTGAACTACTATATCCAGGGATGTTATAACAGACTGAACTACTATACCCAGGGATGTTATAACAGACTGAACTACTATATCCAGAGATGTTATAACAGAACGAACTACTATATCCAGGGATGTTATAACAGACTGAACTACTATACCCAGGGATGTTATAACAAACACAGTGAACAACTATATCCAGGGATGTTATAACAGACTGAACTACTATGTCCAGGGATGTTGTAACAGACTGAACTACTATGTCCAGGGATGTTATAACAGACTGAACTACTATATCCAGGAATGTTATAACAGACCCAGTGAACAACTATATCCAGGGATGTTATAACAGACTGAACTACTATATCCAGGGATGTTATAACAGACTGAACTACTATACACAGGGATGTTATAACAGACCCAGTGAACTACTATATCCAGGGATGTTATAACAGACTGAAATACTATATCCAGGGATGTTATAACAGACTGAACTATTATATCCAGGGATGTTATAACAGACTGAACTACTATGTCCAAGGATGTTATAACAGATTGAACTACTATATCCAGGGATGTTATAACAGACTCAACTACTATACCCAGGGATGTTATAACAGACTGAACTACTATATCCAGGGATGTTATAACAGACTGAACTACTATATCCAGGGATGTTATAACAGACCCAGTGAAATACTATACCCAGGGATGTTATAACAGACTGAACTACTATATCCAGGGATGTTATAACAGACTGAAATATTATATCCAGGGATGTAATAACAGACTGAAATACTATATCCAGGGATGTTATAACAGACTGAACAACAAATATCCAGGGATGGTATAACAGACTGAACTACTATATCCAGGGATGTTATAATAGACTGAACTACTATATCCAGGGATGTTATAACAGACTGAACTACTATATCCAGGGATGTTATAACAGACTGAACTACTATATCCAGGGATGTAATAACAGACTGAACTACTATATCCAGGGATTTTCTAACGGACTGAACTACTATATACAGGGATGTTATAACAGACTGAACTACTATATCCAGGGATGTTATAACAGACTGAACTACTATATCCAGGGATGTTATAACAGACTGAACCATTATATCCAGGGATGTTATAACAGACTGAACTACTATATCCAGGGATGTTATACCAGACTGAACTACTATATCCAGGGATGTTATAACAGACTGAACTACTATATCCAGGGATGTTATTACAGACCCAGTGAACTACTATATCCAGGGATGTTATAACAGACTGAACTACTATATCCAGGGATTTTATAACAGACTGAACTACTACATCCAGGGATGTTATAACAGACTGAACTACTATATCCAGGGATGTTATAACAGACTGAACTACTATATCAAGGGATGTTATACCAGACTGAACTAATATATCCAGGGATGTTATAACAGACTGAGACACTATATCCAGGGATGTTATAACAGACCCAGTGAACTACTATTTCCAGGGATGTTATAACAGACTGCACTACTATAGCCAGGAATGTTATAACAGACTGAACTACTATATCCAGGGATGTTATAACAGACTGAACTATTATATCCAGGGATGTTATACCAGACTGAACTACTATATACAGGGATGTTATAACAGACTGAACTACTATATCCAGGGATGTTATAACAGACTGAACTACTATACCCAGGGATGTTATAACAGACTGAACTACTATACCCAGGGATGTTATAACAGACTGAACTACTATATCCAGGGATGTTATAACAGACTGAACTACTATATCCAGGGATGTTATAACAGACTGAACTACTATATCCAGGGATGTTATAACAGAATGAACTACTATACCCAGGGATGTTATAACAGACTGAACTACTATATCCAGGGATGTTATAACAGAATGAACTACTATACCCAGGGATGTTATAACAGACTGAACTACTATACCCAGGGATGTTATAACAGACCCAGTGAACAACTATATCCAGGGATGTTATGACAGACTGAACTACTATGTCCAGGGATGTTATAACAGACTGAACTACTATGTCCAGGGATGTTATAACAGACTGAACTACTATATCCAGGGATGTTATAACAGACCCAGTGAACAACTATATCCAGGGATGTTATAACAGACTGAACTACTATATCCAGGGATGTTATAACAGACTGAACTATTATATCCAGGGATGTTATAACAGACTGAACTACTATGTCCATGGATGTTATAACAGATTGAAGTACTATATCCAGGGATGTTATAACAGACTCAACTACTATACCCAGGGATGTTATAACAGACTGAACTACTATACCCAGGGATGTTATAACAGACTGAACTACTATATCCAGGGATGTTTTACCAGACTGAACTACTATATCCAGGGATGTTATAACAGACTGATCTACTATTTACAGGGATGTTATAACAGACTGAACTACTATATCCAGGGATGTTATAACAGACTGAACTACTATATCCAGGGATGTTATAAGAGACTGAACTACTATATCCAGGGATGTTATAACAGACTGAACTACTATATCCAGGGATGTTATAACAGACTGAACTACTATACCCAGGGATGTTATAACAGACTGAACTACTATATCCAGGGATGTTATAACAGACTGAACTACTATATCCAGGGATGTTATAACAGACCCAGTGAACTACTATATCCAGGGATGTTATAACAGACTGAACTACTATATCCAGGGATGTTATAACAGACCCAGTGAACTACTATATCCAGGGATGTTATAACAGACTGAACTACTATACCCAGGGATGTTATAACAGACTGAACTACTATATCCAGGGATGTTATAACAGACTGAACTACTATATCCAGGGATGTTATAACAGACTGAACTACTATATCCAGGGATGTTATAACAGACTGAACTACTATATCCAGGGATGTTATAACAGACTGAACTACTATACCCAGGGATGTTATAACAGACTGATCTACTATATCCAGGGATGTTATAACAGACCAAGTGAACTACTATACCCAGGGATGTTATAACAGACTGAACTACTATATCCTGGGATGTCATAACAGACTGAACTACTATATCCAGGGATGTTATAACAGACTGAACTACTATATCCAGGGATGTTATAACAGACTGAACTACTATATCCAGGGATGTTATAACAGACTGAACTACTATATCCAGGGTTGTTATAACAGACTGAACTATTATATCCAGGGATGTTATAACAGACTGAACTACTATATCCAGGGATGTTATAAAAGACTGAACAACTATATCCAGGGATGTTATTACAGACCCAGTGAACTACTATATCCAGGAATGTTATAACAGACTGAACTACTATATCCAGGGATGTTATAACAGACTGATATATTATATCCAGGGATGTAATAACAGACTGAAATACTATATCCAGGGATGTTATAACAGACTGAACTACAAATGTCCAGGGATGTTATAACAGACTGAAGTACTATATCCAGGGATGTTATAATAGACTGAACTACTATATCCAGGGATGTTATAACAGATTGAACTACTATATCCAGGGATGTTATAACAGACTCAACTACTATACCCAGGGACGTTATAACAGACTGAACTACTATACCCAGGGATGTTATAACAGACTGAACTACTATATCCAGGGATGTTATACCAGACTGAACTACTATATCCAGGGATGTTATAACAGACTGATCTACTATTTACAGGGATGTTATAACAGACTGAACTACTATATCCAGGGATGTTATAACAGACTGAACTACTATATCCAGGGATGTTATAAGAGACTGAACTACTATATCCAGGGATGTTATAACAGACTGAACTACTATATCCAGGGATGTTATAACAGACTGAACTACTATACCCAGGGATGTTATAACAGACTGAACTACTATATCCAGGGATGTTATAACAGACTGAACTACTATATCCAGGGATGTTATAACAGACCCAGTGAACTACTATATCCAGGGATGTTATAACAGACTGAACTACTATATCCAGGGATGTTATAACAGACCCAGTGAACTACTATATCCAGGGATGTTATAACAGACTGAACTACTATACCCAGGGATGTTATAACAGACTGAACTACTATATCCAGGGATGTTATAACAGACTGAACTACTATATCCAGGGATGTTATAACAGACTGAACTACTATATCCAGGGATGTTATAACAGACTGAACTACTATATCCAGGGATGTTATAACAGACTGAACTACTATACCCAGGGATGTTATAACAGACTGATCTACTATATCCAGGGATGTTATAACAGACCCAGTGAACTACTATACCCAGGGATGTTATAACAGACTGAACTACTATATCCTGGGATGTCATAACAGACTGAACTACTATATCCAGGGATGTTATAACAGACTGAACTACTATATCCAGGGATGTTATAACAGACTGAACTACTATATCCAGGGATGTTATAACAGACTGAACTACTATATCCAGGGATGTTATAACAGACTGAACTATTATATCCAGGGATGTTATAACAGACTGAACTACTATATCCAGGGATGTTATAAAAGACTGAACAACTATATCCAGGGATGTTATTACAGACCCAGTGAACTACTATATCCAGGAATGTTATAACAGACTGAACTACTATATCCAGGGATGTTATAACAGACTGAAATATTATATCCAGGGATGTAATAACAGACTGAAATACTATATCCAGGGATGTTATAACAGACTGAACTACAAATATCCAGGGATGTTATAACAGACTGAACTACTATATCCAGGGATGTTATAATAGACTGAACTAATATATCCAGGGATGTTATAACAGACTGAACTACTATATCCAGGGATGTTAAAACAGACTGAACTACTATATCCAGGGATGTTATAACAGACTGAACTACTATATCCAGGGATGTTATAACAGACTGAACTAATATATCCAGGGATGTTATAACAGACTGAACTACTATACCCAGGGATGTTATAACAGACTGAACTACTATATCCAGAGATGTTATAACAGAATGAACTACTATATCCAGGGATGTTATAACAGACTGAACTACTATACCCAGGGATGTTATAACAAACCCAGTGAACAACTATATCCAGGGATGTTATAACAGACTGAACTACTATGTCCAGGGACGTTATAACAGACTGAACTACTATGTCCAGGGATGTTATAACAGACTGAACTACTATATCCAGGAATGTTATCACAGACCCAGTGAACAACTATATCCAGGGATGTTATAACAGACTGAAATACTATATCCAGGGATGTTATAACAGACTGAACTATTATATCCAGGGATGTTATAACAGACTGAACTACTATGTCCAAGGATGTTATAACAGATTGAACTACTATATCCAGGGATGTTATAACAGACTCAACTACTATACCCAGGGATGTTATAACAGACTGAACTACTATATCCAGGGATGTTATAACAGACTGAACTACTATATCCAGGGATGTTATAACAGACCCAGTGAAATACTATACCCAGGGATGTTATAACAGACTGAACTACTATATCCAGGGATGTTATAACAGACTGAAATATTATATCCAGGGATGTAATAACAGACTGAAATACTATATCCAGGGATGTTATAACAGACTGAACTACAAATATCCAGGGATGTTATAACAGACTGAACTACTTTATCCAGGGATGTTATAACAGACCCAGTGAACTACTATACCCAGGGATGTTATAACAGACTGAACTACTATATCCAGGGATGTTATAACAGACTGAAATATTATATCCAGGGATGTAATAACAGACTGAAATACTATATCCAGGGATGTTATAACAGACTGAACTACAAATATCCAGGGATGTTATAACAGACTGAACTACTATATCCAGGGATGTTATAACAGACTGAACTACTATATCCAGGGATGTTATAACAGACTGAACTACTATATCCAGGGATGTAATAACAGACTGAACTACTATATCCAGGGATTTTATAACGGACTGAACTACTATATACAGGGATGTTATAACAGACTGAACTACTATATCCAGGGATGTTATAACAGACTGAACTACTATATCCAGGGATGTTATAACAGACTGAACCATTATATCCAGGGATGTTATAACAGACTGAACTACTATATCCAGGGATGTTATACCAGACTGAACTACTATATCCAGGGATGTTATAACAGACTGAACTACTATATCCAGGGATGTTATTACAGACCCAGTGAACTACTATATCCAGGGATGTTATAACAGACTGAACTACTATATCCAGGGATTTTATAACAGACTGAACTACTACATCCAGGGATGTTATAACAGACTGAACTACTATATCCAGGGATGTTATAACAGACTGAACTACTATATCAAGGGATGTTATACCAGACTGAACAACTATATCCAGGGATGTTATAACAGACTGAGCCACTATATCCAGGGATGTTATAACAGACCCAGTGAACTACTATTTCCAGGGATGTTATGACAGACTGCACTACTATAGCCAGGAATGTTATAACAGACTGAACTACTATATCCAGGGATGTTATAACAGACTGAACTATTATATCCAGGGATGTTATACCAGACTGAACTACTATATACAGGGATGTTATAACAGACTGAACTACTATATCCAGGGATGTTATAACAGACTGAACTACTATATCCAGGGATGTTATAACAGACTGAACTACTATATCCAGGGATGTTATAACAGACTGAACTACTATATCCAGGGATGTTATAACAGACTGAACTACTATATCCAGGGATGTTATAACAGACTGAACTACTATACCCAGGGATGTTATAACAGACTGAACTACTATATCCAGGGATGTTATAACAGACTGAACTACTATATCCAGGGATGTTATAACAGACTGAACTACTATATCCAGGGATGTTATAACAGACTGAACTACTATACCCAGGGATGTTATAACAGACTGAACTACTATATCCAGGGATGTTATAACAGAATGAACTACTATACCCAGGGATGTTATAACAGACTGAACTACTATACCCAGGGATGTTATAACAGACCCAGTGAACAACTATATCCAGGGATGTTATAAAAGACTGAACTACTATGTCCAGGGATGTTATAACAGACTGAACTACTATGTCCAGGGATGTTATAACAGACTGAACTACTATATCCAGGGATGTTATAACAGACCCAGTGAACAACTATATCCAGGGATGTTATAACAGACTGAACTACTATATCCAGGGATGTTATAACAGACTGAACTATTATATCCAGGGATATTATAACAGACTGAACTACTATGTCCATGGATGTTATAACAGATTGAACTACTATATCCAGGGATGTTATAACAGACTCAACTACTATACCCAGGGATGTTATAACAGACTGAACTACTATACCCAGGGATGTTATAACAGACTGAACTACTATATCCAGGGATGTTATACCAGACTGAACTACTATATCCAGGGATGTTATACCAGACTGATCTACTATTTACAGGGATGTTATAACAGACTGAACTACTATATCCAGGGATGTTATAACAGACTGAACTACTATATCCAGGGATGTTATAAGAGACTGAACTACTATATCCAGGGATGTTATAACAGACTGAACTACTATATCCAGGGATGTTATAACAGACTGAACTACTATACCCAGGGATGTTATAACAGACTGAACTACTATATCCAGGGATGTTATAACAGACTGAACTACTATATCCAGGGATGTTATAACAGACCCAGTGAACTACTATATCCAGGGATGTTATAACAGACTGAACTACTATATCCAGGGATGTTATAACAGACCCAGTGAACTACTATATCCAGGGATGTTATAACAGACTGAACTACTATACCCAGGGATGTTATAACAGACTGAACTACTATATCCAGGGATGTTATAACAGACTGAACTACTATATCCAGGGATGTTATAACAGACTGAACTACTATATCCAGGGATGTTATAACAGACTGAACTACTATATCCAGGGATGTTATAACAGACTGAACTACTATACCCAGGGATGTTATAACAGACTGAACTACTATATCCAGGGATGTTATAACAGACCCAGTGAACTACTATACCCAGGGATGTTATAACAGACTGAACTACTATATCCTGGGATGTCATAACAGACTGAACTACTATATCCAGGGATGTTATAACAGACTGAACTACTATATCCAGGGATGTTATAACAGACTGAACTACTATATCCAGGGATGTTATAACAGACTGAACTACTATATCCAGGGATGTTATAACAGACTGAACAACTATATCCAGGGATGTTATTACAGACCCAGTGAACTACTATATCCAGGAATGTTATAACAGACTGAACTACTATATCCAGGGATGTTATAACAGACTGAAATATTATATCCAGGGATGTAATAACAGACTGAAATACTATATCCAGGGATGTTATAACAGACTGAACTACAAATATCCAGGGATGTTATAACAGACTGAACTACTATATCCAGGGATGTTATAATAGACTGAACTACTATATCCAGGGATGTTATAACAGACTGAACTACTATATCCAGGGATGTTAAAACAGAATGAACTACTATATCCAGGGATGTAATAACAGACTGAACTACTATATCCAGGGATTTTATAACAGAATGAACTACTATATACAGGGATGTTATAACAGACTGAACTACTATATCCAGGGATGTTATAACAGACTGAACTACTATATCCAGGGATGTTATAACAGACTGAACTACTATATCCAGGGATGTTATACCAGACTGAACTACTATATCCAGGGATGTTATAACAGACTGAACTACTATATCCAGGGATGTTATAACAGACCCAGTGAACTACTATATCCAGGGATGTTATAACAGACTGAACTACTATAGCCAGGAATGTTATAACAGACTGAACTACTATATCCAGGGATGTTATAACAGACTAAACTATTATATCCAGGGATGTTATACCAGACTGAACTACTATATACAGGGATGTTAAAACAGACTGAACTACTATATCCAGGGATGTTATAACAGACTGAACTACTATATCCAGGGATGTTATAACAGACTGAACTACTATAACCAGGGATGTTATAACAGACTGAACTACTATATCCAGGGATGTTATAACAGACTGAACTACTATATCCAGGGATGTTAAAACAGACTGAACTACTATATCCAGGGATGTTATAACAGACTGAACTACTATATCCAGGGATGTTATAACAGACTGAACTACTATATCCAGGGATGTTATAACAGACTGAACTACTATATCCAGGGATGTTATAACAGACTGAACTACAATACCCAGGGATGTTATAACAGACTGAACTACTATATCCAGAGATGTTATAACATAATGAACTACTATATCCAGGGATGTTATTACAGACTGAACTACTATACCCAGGGATGTTATAACAGACCCAGTGAACAACTATATCCAGGGATGTTATAACAGACTGAAATTCTATGTCCAGGGATGTTATAACAGACTGAACTACTATGTCCAGGGATGTTATAACAGACTGAACTACTATTTCCAGGGATGTTATAACAGACCCAGTGAACAACTATATCCAGGGATGTTATAACAGACTGAACTACTATATCCAGGTATGTTATAACAGACTGAACTACTATACACAGGGATGTTATAACAGACCCAGTGAACTACTATATCCAGGGATGTTATAACAGACTGAACTACTATATCCAGGGATGTTATAACAGACTGAACTATTACATCCAGGGATGTTATAACAGACTGAACTACTATGTCCAAGGATGTTATAACAGATTGAACTACTATATCCAGGGATGTTATAACAGACTCAACTACTATACCCAGGGATGTTATAACAGACTGAACTACTATATCCAGGGATGTTATAACAGACTGAACTATTATATCCAGGGATGTTATACCAGACTGAACTACTATATACAGGGATGTTATAACAGACTGAACTACTATATCCAGGGATGTTATAACAGACTGAACTACTATATCCAGGGATGTTATAACAGACTGAACTACTATATCCAGGGATGTTATAACAGACTGAACTACTATATCCAGGGATGTTATAACAGACTGAACTACTATATCCAGGGATGTTATAACAGACTGAACTACTATACCCAGGGATGTTATAACAGACTGAACTACTATATCCAGGGATGTTATAACAGACTGAACTACTATATCCAGGGATGTTATAACAGACTGAACTACTATATACAGGGATGTTATAACAGACTGAACTACTATATCCAGAGATGTGATAACAGACTGAACTACTATATCCAAGGATGTGATAACAGACTGAACTACTATATCCAGGGATGTTATAACAGACTGAACTACTATATCCAGGGATGTTATAACAGACTGAACTACTATACACAGGGATGTTATAACAGACTGAACTACTATATCCAGGGATGTTATACCAGACTGAACTACTATATCCAGGGATGTTATAACAGACTGATCTACTATTTACAGGGATGTTATAACAGACTGAACTACTATATCCAGGGATGTTATAACAGACTGAACTACTATATCCAGGGATGTTATAAGAGACTGAACTACTATATCCAGGGATGTTATAACAGACTGAACTACTATATCCAGGGATGTTATAACAGACTGAACTACTATACCCAGGGATGTTATAACAGACTGTACTACTATATCCAGGGATGTTATAACAGACTGAACTACTATATCCAGGGATGTTATAACAGACCCAGTGAACTACTATATCCAGGGATGTTATAACAGACTGAACTACTATATCCAGGGATGTTATAACAGACCCAGTGAACTACTATATCCAGGGATGTTATAACAGACTGAACTACTATACCCAGGGATGTTATAACAGACTGAACTACTATATCCAGGGATGTTATAACAGACTGAACTACTATACACAGGGATGTTATAACAGACTGAACTACTATATCCAGGGATGTTATACCAGACTGAACTACTATATCCAGGGATGTTATAACAGACTGATCTACTATTTACAGGGATGTTATAACAGACTGAACTACTATATCCAGGGATGTTATAACAGACTGAACTACTATATCCAGGGATGTTATAAGAGACTGAACTACTATATCCAGGGATGTTATAACAGACTGAACTACTATATCCAGGGATGTTATAACAGACTGAACTACTATACCCAGGGATGTTATAACAGACTGTACTACTATATCCAGGGATGTTATAACAGACTGAACTACTATATCCAGGGATGTTATAACAGACCCAGTGAACTACTATATCCAGGGATGTTATAACAGACTGAACTACTATATCCAGGGATGTTATAACAGACCCAGTGAACTACTATATCCAGGGATGTTATAACAGACTGAACTACTATACCCAGGGATGTTATAACAGACTGAACTACTATATCCAGGGATGTTATAACAGACTGAACTACTATATCCAGGGATGTTATAACAGACTGAACTACAATATCCAGGGATGTTATAACAGACTGAACTACTATACCCAGGGATGTTATAACAGACTGAACTACTATATCCTGGGATGTTATAACAGAATGAACTACTATATCCAGGGATGTTATAACAGACTGAACTACTATACCCAGGGATGTTATAACAGACTGAACTACTATATCCAGAAATGTTATAACAGACTGAACTACTATATCCAGGGATGTTATAACAGACTGAACTACTATATCCAGGGATGTTATAACAGACTGAATACTATATCCAGGGATGTTATAACAGACTGAACTACTATATCCAGGGATGTTATAACAGACTGAACTACTATATCCAGGGATGTTATAACAGACTGAACTACTATATCCAGGGATGTTATAACAGACTGAAGTACTATACCCAGGGATGTTATAACAGACTGAACTACTATATCCAGGGATGTTATAACAGACTGAACTACTATATCCAGGGATGTTATAACAGACCCAGTGAACTACTATACCCAGGGATGTTATAACAGACTGAACTACTATATCCTGGGATGTCATAACAGACTGAACTACTATATCCAGGGATGTTATAACAGACTGAACTACTATATCCAGGGATGTTATAACAGACTGAACTACTATATCCAGGGATGTTATAACAGACTGAACTACTATATCCAGGGATGTTATAACAGACTGAACTATTATATCCAGGGATGTTATAACAGACTGAACTACTATATCCAGGGATGTTATAAAAGACTGAACTACTATATCCAGGGATGTTATTACAGACCCAGTGAACTACTATATCCAGGGATGTTATAACAGACTGAACTACTATATCCAGGGATGTTATAACAGACTGAAATATTATATCCAGGGATGTAATAACAGACTGAAATACTATATCCAGGGATGTTATAACAGACTGAACTACAAATATCCAGGGATGTTATAACAGACTGAACTACTATATCCAGGGATGTTATAATAGACTGAACTACTATATCCAGGGATGTTATAACAGACTGAACTACTATGTCCAGGGATGTTAAAACAGACTGAACTACTATATCCAGGGATGTAATAACAGACTGAACTACTATATCCAGGGATTTTATAACAGAATGAACTACCATATACAGGGATGTTATAACAGACTGAACTACTATATCCAGGGATGTTATAACAGACTGAACTACTATATCCAGGGATGTTATAACAGACTGAACTACTATAACCAGGGATGCTATAACAGACTGAACTACTATATCCTGGGATGTTATAACAGACTGAACTACTATATCCAGGGATGTTATTACAGACCCAGTGAACTACTATATCCAGGGATGTTATAACAGACTGAACTACTATATCCAGGGATGTTATAACAGACTGAACTACTATATCCAGGGATGTTATAACAGACTGAACTACTATATCCAGGGATGTTATAACAGACTGAACTACTATATCCAGGGATGTTATAACAGACTGAACTACTATATCCAGGGATGTTATAACAGACTGAACTACTATATCCAGGGATGTTATAACAGACCCAGTGTACTACTATATCCAGGGATGTTATAACAGACTGAACTACTATAGCCAGGAATGTTATAACAGACTGAACTACTATATCCAGGGATGTTATAACAGACTAAACTATTATATCCAGGGATGTTATACCAGACTGAACTACTATATACAGGGATGTTAAAACAGACTGAACTACTATATCCAGGGATGTTATAACAGACTGAACTACTATATCCAGGGATGTTATAACAGACTGAACTACTATATCCAGGGATGTTATAACAGACTGAACTACTATATCCAGGGATGTTATAACAGACTGAACTACTATATCCAGGGATGTTATAACAGACTGAACTACTATATCCAGGGATGTTGTAACAGACTGAACTACTATATCCAGGGATGTTATAACAGACTGAACTACTATATCCAGGTATGTTATAACAGACTGAACTACTATATCCAGGGATGTTATAACAGACTGAACTACTATATCCAGGGATGTTATAACAGACTGAACTACAATACCCAGGGATGTTATAACAGACTGAACTACTATATCCAGAGATGTTATAACATAATGAACTACTATATCCAGGGATGTTATAACAGACTGAACTACTATATCCAGGGATGTTATAACAGACTGAACTACTATAACCAGGGATGCTATAACAGACTGAACTACTATATCCTGGGATGTTATAACAGACTGAACTACTATATCCAGGGATGTTATTACAGACCCAGTGAACTACTATATCCAGGGATGTTATAACAGACTGAACTACTATATCCAGGGATGTTATAACAGACTGAACTACTATATCCAGGGATGTTATAACAGACTGAACTACTATATCCAGGGATGTTATAACAGACTGAACTACTATATCCAGGGATGTTATAACAGACTGAACTACTATATCCAGGGATGTTATAACAGACCCAGTGTACTACTATATCCAGGGATGTTATAACAGACTGAACTACTATAGCCAGGAATGTTATAACAGACTGAACTACTATATCCAGGGATGTTATAACAGACTAAACTATTATATCCAGGGATGTTATACCAGACTGAACTACTATATACAGGGATGTTAAAACAGACTGAACTACTATATCCAGGGATGTTATAACAGACTGAACTACTATATCCAGGGATGTTATAACAGACTGAACTTCTATATCCAGGGATGTTATAACAGACTGAACTACTATATCCAGGTATGTTATAACAGACTGAACTACTATATCCAGGGATGTTATAACAGACTGAACTACTATATCCAGGGATGTTATAACAGACTGAACTACAATACCCAGGGATGTTATAACAGACTGAACTACTATATCCAGAGATGTTATAACATAATGAACTACTATATCCAGGGATGTTATAACAGACTGAACTACTATACCCAGGGATGTTATAACAGACCCAGTGAACAACTATATCCAGGGATGTTATAAAAGACTGAAATTCTATGTCCAGGGATGTTATAACAGACTGAACTACTATGTCCAGGGATGTTATAACAGACTGAACTACTATATCCAGGGATGTTATAACAGACCCAGTGAACAACTATATCCAGGGATGTTATAACAGACTGAACTACTATATCCAGGGATGTTATAACAGACTGAACTACTATACACAGGGATGTTATAACAGACCCAGTGAACTACTATATCCAGGGATGTTATAACAGACTGAACTACTATATCCAGGGATGTTATAACAGACTGAACTATTACATCCAGGGATGTTATAACAGACTGAACTACTATGTCCAAGGATGTTATAACAGATTGAACTACTATATCCAGGGATGTTATAAGAGACTCAACTACTATACCCAGGGATGTTATAACAGACTGAACTACTATATCCAGGGATGTTATAACAGACTGAACTACTATATCCAGGGATGTTATAACAGACCCAGTGAACTACTATACCCAGGGATGTTATAACAGACTGAACTACTATATCCTGGGATGTCATAACAGACTGAACTACTATATCCAGGGATGTTATAACAGAATGAACTACTATATCCAGGGATGTTATAACAGACTGAACTACTATATCCAGGGATGTTATAACAGACTGAACTACTATATCCAGGGATGTTATAACAGACTGAACTATTATATCCAGGGATGTTATAACAGACTGAACTACTATATCCAGGGATGTTATAACAGACTGAACTACTATATCCAGGGATGTTATTACAGACCCAGTGAACTACTATATCCAGGGATGTTATAACAGACTGAACTACTATATCCAGGGATGTTATAACAGACTGAAATATCATATCCAGGGATGTAATAACAGACTGAAATACTATATCCAGGGATGTTATAACAGACTGAACTACAAATATCCAGGGATGTTATAACAGACTGAACTACTATATCCAGGGATGTTATAATAGACTGAACTACTATATCCAGGGATGTTATAACAGACTGAACTACTATATCCAGGGATGTTATAACAGACTGAACTACTATCTCCAGGGATGTTATAACAGACTGAACTACTATATCCAGGGATTTTATAACGGACTGAACTACTATATACAGGGATGTTATAACAGACTGAACTACTATATCCAGGGATGTTATAACAGACTGAACTACTATATCCAGGGATGTTATAACAGACTGAACCACTATATCCAGGGATGTTATAACAGACTGAACTACTATATCCAGGGATGTTATACCAGACTGAACTACTATATCCAGGGATGTTATAACAGACTGAACTACAATATCCAGGGATGTTATTACAGACCCAGTGAACTACTATATCCAGGGATGTTATAACAGACTGAACTTCTATATCCAGGGATTTTATAACAGACTGAACTACTACATCCAGGGATGTTATAACAGACTGAACTACTATATCCAGGGATGTTATAACAGACCCAGTGTACTACTATATCCAGGGATGTTATAACAGACTGAACTACTATAGCCAGGAATGTTATAACAGACTGAACTACTATATCCAGGGATGTTATAACAGACTAAACTATTATATCCAGGGATGTTATACCAGACTGAACTACTATATACAGGGATGTTAAAACAGACTGAACTACTATATCCAGGGATGTTATAACAGACTGAACTACTATATCCAGGGATGTTATAACAGACTGAACTACTATATCCAGGGATGTTATAACAGACTGAACTACTATATCCAGGGATGTTATAACAGACTGAACTACTATATCCAGGGATGTTATAACAGACTGAACTACTATATCCAGGGATGTTGTAACAGACTGAACTACTATATCCAGGGATGTTATAACAGACTGAACTACTATATCCAGGGATGTTATAACAGACTGAACTACTATATCCAGGGATGTTATAACAGACTGAACTACTATATCCAGGGATGTTATAACAGACTGAACTACAATACCCAGGGATGTTATAACAGACTGAACTACTATATCCAGAGATGTTATAACATAATGAACTACTATATCCAGGGATGTTTTAACAGACTGAACTACTATACCCAGGGATGTTATAACAGACCCAGTGAATAACTATATCCAGGGATGTTATAACAGACTGAAATTATATGTCCAGGGATGTTATAACAGACTGAACTACTATGTCCAGGGATGTTATAACAGACTGAACTACTATATCCAGGGATGTTATAACAGACCCAGTGAACAACTATATCTAGGGATGTTATAACAGACTGAACTACTATATCCAGGGATGTTATAACAGACTGAACTACTATACACAGGGATGTTATAACAGACCCAGTGAACTACTATATCCAGGGATGTTATAACAGACTGAACTACTATATCCAGGGATGTTATAACAGACTGAACTATTACATCCAGGGATGTTATAACAGACTGAACTACTATGTCCAAGGATGTTATAACAGATTGAACTACTATATCCAGGGATGTTATAACAGACTCAACTACTATACCCAGGGATGTTATAACAGACTGAACTACTATATCCAGGGATGTTATAACAGACTGAACTACTATATCCAGGGATGTTATAACAGACCCAGTGAACTACTATACCCAGGGATGTTATAACAGACTGAACTACTATATCCTGGGATGTCATAACAGACTGAACTACTATATCCAGGGATGTTATAACAGAATGAACTACTATATCCAGGGATGTTATAACAGACTGAACTACTATATCCAGGGATGTTATAACAGACTGAACTACTATATCCAGGGATGTTATAACAGACTGAACTATTATATCCAGGGATGTTATAACAGACTGAACTACTATATCCAGGGATGTTATAACAGACTGAACTACTATATCCAGGGATGTTATTACAGACCCAGTGAACTACTATATCCAGGGATGTTATAACAGACTGAACTACTATATCCAGGGATGTTATAACAGACTGAAATATCATATCCAGGGATGTAATAACAGACTGAAATACTATATCCAGGGATGTTATAACAGACTGAACTACAAATATCCAGGGATGTTATAACAGACTGAACTACTATATCCAGGGATGTTATAATAGACTGAACTACTATATCCAGGGATGTTATAACAGACTGAACTACTATATCCAGGGATGTTATAACAGACTGAACTACTATATCCAGGGATGTTATAACAGACTGAACTACTATATCCAGGGATTTTATAACGGACTGAACTACTATATACAGGGATGTTATAACAGACTGAACTACTATATCCAGGGATGTTATAACAGACTGAACTACTATATCCAGGGATGTTATAACAGACTGAACCACTATATCCAGGGATGTTATAACAGACTGAACTACTATATCCAGGGATGTTATACCAGACTGAACTACTATATCCAGGGATGTTATAACAGACTGAACTACAATATCCAGGGATGTTATTACAGACCCAGTGAACTACTATATCCAGGGATGTTATAACAGACTGAACTTCTATATCCAGGGATTTTATAACAGACTGAACTACTACATCCAGGGATGTTATAACAGACTGAACTACTATATCCAGGGATGTTATAACAGACCCAGTGTACTACTATATCCAGGGATGTTATAACAGACTGAACTACTATAGCCAGGAATGTTATAACAGACTGAACTACTATATCCAGGGATGTTATAACAGACTAAACTATTATATCCAGGGATGTTATACCAGACTGAACTACTATATACAGGGATGTTAAAACAGACTGAACTACTATATCCAGGGATGTTATAACAGACTGAACTACTATATCCAGGGATGTTATAACAGACTGAACTACTATATCCAAGGATGTTATAACAGACTGAACTACTATATCCAGGGATGTTATAACAGACTGAACTACTATATCCAGGGATGTTATAACAGACTGAACTACTATATCCAGGGATGTTGTAACAGACTGAACTACTATATCCAGGGATGTTATAACAGACTGAACTACTATATCCAGGGATATTATAACAGACTGAACTACTATATCCAGGGATGTTATAACAGACTGAACTACTATATCCAGGGATGTTATAACAGACTGAACTACAATACCCAGGGATGTTATAACAGACTGAACTACTATAACCAGAGATGTTATAACATAATGAACTACTATATCCAGGGATGTTATAACAGACTGAACTACTATACCCAGGGATGTTATAACAGACCCAGTGAACAACTATATCCAGGGATGTTAAAACAGACTGAAATTCTATGTCCAGGGATGTTATAACAGACTGAACTACTATGTCCAGGGATGTTATAACAGACTGAACTACTATATCCAGGGATGTTATAACAGACCCAGTGAACAACTATATCCAGGGATGTTATAACAGACTGAACTACTATATCCAGGGATGTTATAACAGACTGAACTACTATACACAGGGATGTTATAACAGACCCAGTGAACTACTATATCCAGGGATGTTATAACAGACTGAACTACTATATCCAGGGATGTTATAACAGACTGAACTATTACATCCAGGGATGTTATAACAGACTGAACTACTATGTCCAAGGATGTTATAACAGATTGAACTACTATATCCAGGGATGTTATAACAGACTCAACTACTATACCCAGGGATGTTATAACAGACTGAACTACTATATCCAGGGATGTTATAACAGACTGAACTACTATATCCAGGGATGTTATAACAGACCCAGTGAACTACTATACCCAGGGATGTTATAACAGACTGAACTACTATATCCTGGGATGTCATAACAGACTGAACTACTATATCCAGGGATGTTATAACAGAATGAACTACTATATCCAGGGATGTTATAACAGACTGAACTACTATATCCAGGGATGTTATAACAGACTGAACTACTATATCCAGGGATGTTATAACAGACTGAACTATTATATCCAGGGATGTTTTAACAGACTGAACTACTATATCCAGGGATGTTATAACAGACTGAACTACTATATCCAGGGATGTTATTACAGACCCAGTGAACTACTATATCCAGGGATGTTATAACAGACTGAACTACTATATCCAGGGATGTTATAACAGACTGAAATATCATATTCAGGGATGTAATAACAGACTGAAATACTATATCCAGGGATGTTATAACAGACTGAACTACAAATATCAAGGGATGTTATAACAGACTGAACTACTATATCCAGGGATGTTATAATAGACTGAACTACTATATCCAGGGATGTTATAACAGACTGAACTACTATATCCAGGGATGTTATAACAGACTGAACTACTATATCCAGGGATGTTATATCAGACTGAACTACTATATCCAGGGATTTTATAACGGACTGAACTACTATATACAGGGATGTTATAACAGACTGAACTACTATATCCAGGGATGTTATAACAGACTGAACTACTATATCCAGGGATGTTATAACAGACTGAACCACTATATCCAGGGATGTTATAACAGACTGAACTACTATATCCAGGGATGTTATACCAGACTGAACTACTATATCCAGGGATGTTATAACAGACTGAACTACAATATCCAGGGATGTTATTACAGACCCAGTGAACTACTATATCCAGGGATGTTATAACAGACTGAACTTCTATATCCAGGGATTTTATAACAGACTGAACTACTACATCCAGGGATGTTATAACAGACTGAACTACTATATCCAGGGATGTTATAACAGACTAAACTACTATATCCAGGGATGTTATACCAGACTGAACTACTATATCCAGGGATGTTATAACAGACTGAACTACTATATCCAGGGATGTTATAACAGACCCAGTGAACTACTATATCCAGGGATGTTATAACAGACTGCACTACTATAGCCAGGAATGTTATAACAGACTGAACTACTATATCCAGGGATGTTATAACAGACTGAACTATTATATCCAGGGATGTTATACCAGACTGAACTACTATATCCAGGGATGTTATAACAGACTGAACTACTATACCCAGGGATGTTATAACAGACTGAACTACTATATCCAGGGATGTTATAACAGAATGAACTACTATATCCAGGGATGTTATAACAGACTGAACTACTATACCCAGGGATGTTATAACAGACCCAGTGAACAACTATATCCAGGGATGTTATAACAGACTGAACTACTATGTCCAGGGATGTTATAACAGACTGAACTACTATGTCCAGGGATGTTATAACAGACTGAACTACTATATCCAGGGATGTTATAACAGACCCAGTGAACAACTATATCCAGGGATGTTATAACAGACTGAACTACTATATCCAGGGATGTTATAACAGACTGAACTACTATACACAGGGATGTTATAACAGACCCAGTGAACTACTATATCCAGGGATGTTATAACAGACTGAACTACTATATCCAGGGATGTTATAACAGACTGAACTATTATATCCAGGGATGTTATAACAGACTGAACTACTATGTCCAAGGATGTTATACCATATTGAACTACTATATCCAGGGATGTTATAACAGACTCAACTACTATACCCAGGGATGTTATAACAGACTGAACTACTATATCCAGGGATGTGATAACAGACTGAACTACTATATCCAATGATGTGATAACAGACTGAACTACTATATCCAGGGATGTTATAACAGACTGAACTACTATATCCAGGGATGTTATAACAGACTGAACTACTATACCCAGGGATGTTATAACAGACTGAACTACTATATCCAGGGATGTTATACCAGACTGAACTACTATATCCAGGGATGTTATAACAGACTGATCTACTATTTACAGGGATGTTATAACAGACTGAACTACTATATCCAGGGATGTTATAACAGACTGAACTACTATATCCAGGGATGTTATAAGAGACTGAACTACTATATCCAGGGATGTTATAACAGACTGAACTACTATATCCAGGGATGTTATAACAGACTGAACTACTATACCCAGGGATGTTATAACAGACTGAACTACTATATCCAGGGATGTTATAACAGACTGAACTACTATATCCAGGGATGTTATAACAGACCCAGTGAACTACTATGTCCAGGGATGTTATAACAGACTGAACTACTATATCCAGGGATGTTATAACAGACCCAGTGAACTACTATATCCAGGGATGTTATAACAGACTGAACTACTATACCCAGGGATGTTATAACAGACTGAACTACTATATCCAGGGATGTTATAACAGACTGAACTACTATATCCAGGGATGTTATAACAGACTGAACTACAATATCCAGGGATGTTATAACAGACTGAACTACTATACCCAGGGATGTTATAACAGACTGAACTACTATATCCTGGGATGTTATAACAGAATGAACTACTATATCCAGGGATGTTATAACAGACTGAACTACTATACCCAGGGATGTTATAACAGACTGAACTACTATATCCAGAAATGTTATAACAGACTGAACTACTATATCCAGGGATGTTATAACAGACTGAACTATTATATCCAGGGATGTTATAACAGACTGAACTACTATACCCAGGGATGTTATAACAGACTAAACTACTATACCCAGGGATGTTATAACAGACTGAACTACTATATCCAGGGATGTTATAACAGACTGAACTACTGTATCCAGGGATGTTATAACAGACCCAGTGAACTACTATACCCAGGGATGTTATAACAGACTGAACTACTATATCCAGGGATGTTATAACAGACTGAACTACTATATCCAGGGATGTTATAACAGACTGAACTACTATATCCAGGGATGTTATAACAGATGATGTAGGTGTAGGTGGTGTAGGTTGGTGTAGGTTGATGCAGGGTGGTGTAGCGTAGTGGAAGGTGGTGTAGGATGGTGTAGGATGGTGTAGGGTGGTGTGGGGTGGTGTAGGGTAGTGTAGGATTGTGTAGGGTGGTGTGGGGTGGTGTAGGGTGGTGTAGGGTGGTGTAGGTTGATGCAGGGTGGTGTAGCGTAGTGGAAGGTAGTGTATGTTGATATTGGTTGATGTAGGTTGATGTAGGGTGGTGTAGGATGGTGTAGGGTGGTGTAGGGTGGTGTGGGGTGGTGTAGGATTGTGTAGGGTGGTGTAGGGTGGTGTAGGATGGTGTAGGGTTGTGTAGGGTTGTGTAGGATGGTGTAGGGTGGTGTAGGTTGATGCAGGGTGGTGTAGGGTGGTGTAGGATGGTGTAGGATTGGGTAGGATGTTGTAGGGTGGTGTAAGGTGGTGTAGGGTTGTGTAGGGTGGTGTGGGTGGTGTAGGGTGGTGTAGGATTGTGTAGGGTGGTGTAGGGTGGTGTAGGATGGTGTAGGGTGGTGTAGGGTGGTGTAGGATTGTGTAGGTTTATGTAGGGTGGTGTAGGGTAGTGTAGGGTGGTGTGGGGTGGTGTAGGGTGGTGTGGGGTGGTGTAGGGTGGTGTAGGATTGTGTAGGTTTATGTAGGGTGGTGTAGGGTAGTGTAGGGTGGTGTAGGGTGGTGTAGGATTGTGTAGGTTTATGTAGGGTGGTGTAGGGTAGTGTAGGGTGGTGTAGGGTAGTGTAGGATGGTGTAGGGTGGTGTAGGTGGATGTTGTTGTCCATTCTGCTGATGTCAGACAAATTGTCTACAGTCATGGACTTGAGGAAAGGAAGTAAAAGTGAGGAGTCTATTGGTTCCTAGTGAGGGTCTGAGTTTGACAGATGTGCTGCGTGTTGACCATCTGGCCCTAACAGCAGATTTACTCTGATCCTTCCAACAGCTCCCAGCAAAGAGGTGGAGGAGACCTCTGGTCGGGAGGTCACTTGGAGAGGGCTGAGGTGCCGAGCTTCTCCTGTACCACTTTCATTTATGATGGATGAGTCCGGGAGAAAGGTCAGCCAGCGATAAACATGAGAGCGTTTGTTCAGGGAGGTCATCAATTACTCCGCGGCTGCTAACTTTCGATCTTGCGGCAAAATGGATCTCTTCTATGTAAGAAAACTATTTCTCAGAAAATTGGGAAGTATTAATCAACCAGGCGGTAGTATAAAGTTAAGTTAAGAGTCACGATCCACATCGCTGCTGTTGTGATGGTTAAACCTAATAATGCTCTAAACCCAAACAGAATAGTAGAGATTATCGCTCATTTAATTACTCCAATGGTTTCTATCTCCCCATTGGGTTGTACTCATACCTTTTTAACATACTCATGTTTTACATTTTAGTCATTTAGCAGACACTCTTATCCAGAGTGACTTACAGTAGTGAATGCATACATTTCATACATATTTTTTTTTGTACTGGCCCCCGTGGGAATCGAACCCACAACCCTGGCATTGCACACACCATGCTCTACCAACTGAGCCACAGGGAAAGACTACTATGTACATTATACAGTAATGTAGGCATAATATTATTTCAAACCTGTTATAGGGATATTGTTAGAAGCGCTATTGTTTCGTGAATTAAAAACAGTCTTGTTGAAAGGAAGATACTGTAATTGTAGGGCATACGGAGTTTATTTTAAACAGAGACTGTTGTTATATCTGATCTTGCAGAGTCCTCATCTCCAATGTGGTAAAGGTCTTTCAGCCCCTGTCTGCTGTCCATCAGATTACAGCTGTGTAATAAAGTACAGCGTCTTTTCTCTAAAAGGGTAAAAACAACAACAGCAAGATAACACAGCTGATCCTGATCAGCCTTCCATCCTTTACCTCCCTCTGTATAACACAGCTGATCCTTACCAGGCCTCCATCCTTTACCTCCCTCTGTATAACACAGCTGACCCCTGACCAGGCCTCCATCCTTTACCTCCCTCTGTATAACACAGCTGATCCTTACCAGGCCTCCATCCTTTACCTCCCTCTGTATAACACAGCTGATCCTTACCAGGCCTCCATCCTTTACCTCCCTCTGTATAACACAGCTGATCCTTACCAGGCCTCCATCCTTTACCTCCCTCTGTATAACACAGCCGACCCCTGACCAGGCCTCCATTCTTTACCTCCCTCTGTATAACACAGCTGATCCTTACCAGGCCTCCATCCTTTACCTCCCTCTGTATAACACAGCTGATCCCTGATCAGCCTTCCATCCTTTACCTCCCTCTGTATAACACAGCTGATCCTTACCAGGCTTCCATCCTTTACCTCCCTCTGTATAACACAGCTGATCCCTGACCAGCCTTCCATCCTTTACCTCCCTCTTTATAACACAGCTGATCCCTGATCAGGCCTCCATCCTTTACCTCCCTCTGTATAGCCTCCATCCTTTAACTCCCTCTGAATAACACAGCTGACCACTGACCAGGCCTCAATCCTTTACCTCCCTCTGTATAACACAGCTGATCCCTGATCAGCCCTCCATCCTTTACCTCCCTCTGTATAACACAGCTGATCCTTACCAGGCCTCCATCCTTTACCTCCCTCTGTATAACACAGCCGACCCCTGACCAGGCCTCCATTCTTTACCTCCCTCTGTATAACACAGCTGATCCTTACCAGGCCTCCATCCTTTACCTCCCTCTGTATAACACAGCTGATCCCTGATCAGCCTTCCATCCTTTACCTCCCTCTGTATAACACAGCTGATCCTTACCAGGCTTCCATCCTTTACCTCCCTCTGTATAACACAGCTGATCCCTGACCAGCCTTCCATCCTTTACCTCCCTCTTTATAACACAGCTGATCCCTGATCAGGCCTCCATCCTTTACCTCCCTCTGTATAGCCTCCATCCTTTAACTCCCTCTGAATAACACAGCTGACCACTGACCAGGCCTCAATCCTTTACCTCCCTCTGTATAACACAGCTGATCCCTGATCAGCCCTCCATCCTTTACCTCCCTCTGTATAACACAGCTGATCCCTGACCAGCCTTCCATCCTTTACCTCCCTCTGTATAACACAGCTGATTACTGACCAGGCCTCCATCCTTTACCTCCCTCTGTATAATATAGCTGATCCCTGACCAGCCTTCCATCCTTTACCTCCCTCTGTATAACACAGCTGATCCCTGGCATCACTATGAGCCTGCTCCATCTCCTCCCAGCATCACTATGAGCCTGCTCCATCTCCTCCCAGCATCACTATGAGCCTGCTCATTCTCCTCCCAGCATCACTATGAGCCTGCTCCATCTCCCCAGCACCACTATGAGCCTGCTCCATCTCCTCCCAGCACCACTAAGAGCCTGCTCCATCTCCTCAGCATCACTATGAGCCTGCTCCATCTCCTCCCAGCACCACTATGAGCCTGCTCCATCTCCCCAGCACCACTATGAGCCTGCTCCATCTCCCACAGCATCACTATGAGCCTGCTCCATCTCCTCCTAGCACCACTATGAGCCTGCTGCATCTCCCACAGCATCACTATGAGCCTGCTACATCTCCTCTCAGCACCACTAAGAGCCTGCTCCATCTCCTCCCTGCATCACTATGAGCCTGCTCCATCTCCTCCCAGCATCACTATGAGCCTGCTCCATCTCCCCAGCATCACTATGAGCCTGCTCCATCTCCTCCCAACACCACTATGAGCCTGCTCCATCTCCCACAGCATCGATATGAGCCTGCTCCATCTCCCCAGCACCACTATGAGCCTGCTCCATCTCTTCCCAGCATCACTATGAGCCTGCTCCACCGCCAAGCATCACTATGAGCCTACTCCATCTCCTACCAGCTCCACTATGAGCCTGCTCCATCTCCCCAGCATCACGATGAGCCTGCTCCATCTCCTCCCAGCACCACTATGAGCCTGCTCCATCTCCTCCCAGCACCACTATGAGCTTGCTCCACCTCCCCTGCATCACTATGAGCCTGCTCCATCTCCTCCCAGCATCACTATGAGCCTGCTCCATCTCCCACAGCATCACTATGAGCCTGCTCCATCTCCCCAGCATCACTATGAGTTTGCTCCATCACCCCAGCACCACTATGAGCCTGCTCCATCACCCCAGCACCACTATGAGCCTGCTCCATCTCCTCCCAGCACCACTATGAGCCTGCTCCATCTCCTCCCAGCACCACTATGAGCCTGCTCCATCCCCCCAGCATCACTATGAGCCTGCTCCGTCTCCCACAGCACTACTATGAGCCTGCTCCATCTGTCCCCAGCATCACTATCGGCCTGCTCCATCTCCCCAGCACCACTATGAGCCTGCTCCATCTCCTCCCGGCATCACTATGAGCCTGCTCCATCTCCCCAGCACCACTATGAGCCTGCTCCATCTCCTCCCAGCACCACTATGAGCCTGCTCCATCTCCCACAGCATCACTATGAGCCTGCTCCATCTCCCCAGCACCACTATGAGCCTGCTCCATCTCCTCCCAGCATCACTATTTGCCTGCTCCATCTCTCCCCAGCACCACTATGAGCCTGCTCCATTTCCTCCCAGCACCACTATCAGCCTGCTCCATCTCCCCAGCACCACTATGAGCCTGCTCCATCTCCCCAGCACCACTATGAGCCTGCTCCATCTCCTCACAGCACCACTATGAGCCTGCTCCATCTTCCCAGCACCACTATTAGCCTGCTCCATCTCCTCCCAGCACCACTATGAGCCTGCTCCATCTCTTCCCAGCATCACTATGAGCCTGCTCCATCTCCTCCCAGCACCACTATGAGCCTGCTCCATCCCCCCAGCATCACTATGAGCCTGCTCCATCTCCCCAGCACCACTATGAGCCTGCTCCATCTCCCCAGCATCACTTTGAGCCTGCTCCATCTCCCCAGCATCACTATCAGCCTGCTCCATCTCCTCCCAGCATCACTATCAGCCTGCTCCATTGTTTCTGAATGGTAATGTAGAGATGGGGAGAACTACAGTAGAAGCTGAGAGAGGCTGGATTGGACAGGAAGAGACGATGCTAAATCTAGCTGTTGTTGTTCTGGTTCAGCAGACTGGGCTGCATAGATAATGAACTTTATATTCACCTGACAAGCAGCAGTGATGTTGAGGCCCTCCAATCGATGGTCACTATTGTCCGTCTGGAGCCTCGACAGACAAAACCCCCACTTGAATATCTGCGACAGCTGCCAAACAGCTGTTTCTCAACTCACTGAAAAGATAAATAAAATATATTAGGATCCCTCCGTAACCAGTGTTGACCCCGATGAAAATGTATTGCCCTTATGGCCACACCAATTGAAGCTATGCAGGCATCTATCAGCCCCAGAGGTTGTTCGTTCTGTTACCTTTGTGTTTAACCATCCATATGTGGGGTCACGCCAAATGATTGGCTTTATAATCACATCCAGGGACATTATAGGTTCAATGTCCTGAAAATAGCTAGGCAGACAAACAAGCGTTTCAAATATTTTTTTATACATTTTGTGAGCGTAATGTAAAAATATATAGTTTAAAATTGAGTTTTTAATTAATCTTGCAAATGCTCAATCTTGAGGTAGGAATATAAAATGTATTTTAAAAAATGTTGTCAGAAATCACTTCCTCTTTTCTAATTATTGCGCCGGCCGTAAAGCTACTTTTGTTGCAGGCAGCCTCTGTTGTTAAAGTCCAGCTAGTGTCAGGCAGTTCTACTTGAGAATTACCGTAAAAACTATCTGTGTTCTACTGGAGAATTACTGTAAAAACTATCTGTGTTCTACTAGAGAATTACTGTAAAAACTGTGTTCTACTGGAAAATTACTGTAAAAACTATCTGTGTTCTACTAGAGAATTACTGTAAAAACTATTGGTGTTCTACTGGAGAATTACTGTAAAAACTATTTGTGTTCTACTGGAGAATTACTGTAAAAACTATCTGTGTTCTACTAGAGAATTACTGTAAAAACTGTGTTCTACTGGAAAATTACTGTACAAACTATCTGTGTTCTACTGGAAAATTACTGTAAAAACTATCTGTGTTCTACTGGAGAATTACTGTAAAAACTATCTGTGTTCTACTGGAGAATTACTGTAAAAACTATCTGTGTTCTACTGGAGAATTACTGTAAAAACTATCTGTGTTCTACTGGAGAATTACTGTAAAAACCATTTGTGTTCTACTGGAAAATTACTGTAAAAAACCATCTGTGTTCTACTAGAGAATTACTGTAAAAACTATCTGTGTTCTACTGAAGAATTACTGTAAAAACTATCTGTGTTCTACTGGAGAATTATTGTAAAAACCATCTGTGTTCCAGCCAGGTGCAGGGACAGGACGCTATTAAAGGTCTGTGAGCCGGTCGGCTGGCTGTGTACTTGAACCAGCTCTTGTTATAGATCCCCTCTAATCAGTCAGAAGGGGGGTCTGGTCTGTTCCCAGGAGGAGGGGGAGAGGATCTTAATGGTGCCATCTCTTATTGATCCATCCAACCCCTTATTAAAAACAGCCAGCCCAGCACTATAAACACAGCTAACCCAGAGTAAGGACTAACACTAACCAAGTTAACCCAGTTAACCCAGAGTAAGGACTAACACTAACTAAGTTAACCCAGAGTAAGGACTAACACTAACCTAGTTAACCCAGAGTAAGGACTAACACTAACCTAGTTAACCCAGTTAACCCAGAGTAAGGACTAACACTAGCCCAGTTACCCCAGGGTAAGAACTAACACTAACCCAGCTAACCCAGAGTAAGGATTAACACTAACCCAGTTAACCCACAGAAAGGACTAACACTAACCCAGCTAACCCAGAGTAAGGACTAACACTAACCCAGGTAACCCAGAGTAAGGACTAATACTAACCCAGGTAACCCAGAGTAAGGACTAACACTAACCCAGCTAACCCAGTTAACCCAGAGTAAGGACTAACACTAACCCAGTTAACCCAGAGTAAGGACTAACACTAACCCAGGTAACCCAGAGTAAGGACTAACACTAACCCAGCTAACCCAGAGTAAGGACTAACACTAACCCAGCTAACCCAGTTAACCCAGAGTAAGGACTAACACTAACTCAGCTAACCCAGAGTAAGGACTAACACTAACCCAGCTAACCCAGTTAACCCAGAGAAAGGACTAACACTAACCCTGTTAACCCAGGGTAAGGACTAACACTAACCCAGCTAACCCAGTTAACCCAGAGTGAGGACTAACACTAACCCAGCTAACCCAGTTAACCCAGAGTAAGGACTAACACTAACCCAGTTAACCCAGAGTAAGGACTAACACTAACCCAGTTAACCCAGAGTAAGGACTAACACTAACCCAGCTAACCCAGTTAACCTAGAGTAAGGACTAACACTATCCCAGTTAACCCAGAGTAAGGACTAACACTAACCCAGTTAACCCAGAGTAAGGACTAACACTAACCCAGCTAACCCAGTTAACCTAGAGTAAGGACTAACACTAACCCATTTAACCCAGAGTAAGGACTAACACTAACTCAGCTAACCCAGAGTAAGGACTAACACTAACCCAGTTAACCCAGAGTAAGGACTAACACTAACCCAGTTAACCCAGAGTAAGGACTAACACTAACCCAGTTAACCCAGAGTAAGGACTAACACTAACCCAGTTAACCCAGAGTAAGGACTAACACTAACCCAGTTAACCCAGAGTAAGGACTAACACTAACCCAGTTAACCCAGAGTAAGGATGAACACTAATTGACTACAGGGCCCTATACATTTGGTAACATTTTGCTAGAAGGTCAATAAGAGTTTACCATCACAGAAGGTGAGGATGAAGAGGGCTGTGTCCATATTTGTCAGCCTGAGGATGAATTAGGACCTGATCTTATATAATGTGTCAGTTAGCCTTGTGTCTCTGTTGGTTGGTGTGGTTCTACTGTCATATCAAAACATATCTGTCACGTCCTGACCAGAGTAAGAGGTTATTTTCTATGGTAGAGTAGGTCAGGGCGTGACAGGGGGTGTTTTGTGTTTTTCTATGTTTTGTATATCTATGTTTAAGTTCTAGTTTTTCTATTTCTATGTTTTTTGGGGGGGGGGTTGATCTCCAATTGGAGGCAGCTGGTCCTCGTTGTCTCTAATTGGAGATCATATTTAAGTAGGGGTTTTTCTTCCTGGGTTTTGTAGGTTATTATATTTTGAGTAGTGTTTGTTTCTCTCTGCGTCACGGTTTGTTGTTTTGTTAATTCAGTTATTTATGTATTGCAAAGTTTCACGGAGTAAAGAAAACGTGGAAGTACACGCACGCTGCACTTTGGTCCGCTTCCTTTCGCCAGCCGTGACAATATCTTGTGGAATGTGATCAAAGCAGTGCACCACATGTTTTCCTTTAAACAAATGTAAGTTGTAGAATGTCATTCAGCTGTGAATATTTCATTTTTTGATTCATGGCTTGAGGTTTCTTGAGGTTCTGTCTGGATGAGAAAGAGATTTGCTGCCGATTAGCACCTCGTTAACAGCCAGTTGAACCTTCAGATTAGCACCTGGTTAGCAGCCAGCTGGACCTTCTGATTAGCTCCTGATTAGCAACCAGTTGGACCTTCTGATTAGCACCTGGTTAGCAGCCAGTTGGACCTTCTGATTAGCACCTGGTTAGCAGCCAGTTGGACCTTCTGATTAGCACCTGGTTAGCAGCCAGTTTAACCTTCTGATTAGCACCTGGTTAGCAGCCAGTTGGACCTTCTGATTAGCACCTGGTTAGCAGCCAGTTGAACCTTCTGATTAGCAGCCAGTTGGACCTTCTGATTAGCACCTGGTTAGCAGCCAGTTGGACCGTCTAATTAGCACCTGGTTAGCAGCCAGTTGAACCTTCTGATTAGCACCTGGTTAGCAGCCAGTTGAACCTTCTAATTAGCACCTGGTTAGCAGCCAGTTGGACCTTCTGATTAGCATCTGGTTAGCAGCCAGTTGAACCTCCTGATTAGCAGCCAGTTGGACCTTCTGATTAGCACCTGGTTAGCAGCCAGTTGAACCTTCTGGTTAACAGCCAGTTGAACCGTCTAATTAGCACCTGGTTAGCAGCCAGTTGGACCGTCTAATTAGCACCTGGTTAGCAGCCAGTTGGACCTTCTGATTAGCACCTGGTTAGCAGCCAGAACCTTCTATTGTAGTTTGAACCTAACCAAAGCCATGCAAACCCATCCCAGATGTAACTTTGGATCTACTTCCCATAATGGGTTGTTGAGCCACATTGGGCTAGTTTCTACAGGAACTGGGCTTTAGAGTTGAGTTGCACCACGTCTGTCTGTCTGTCTGTCTGTCTGTCTGTCTGTCTGTCTGTCTGTCTGTCTGTCTGTCTGTCTGTCTGTCTGTCTGTCTGTCTGTCTGTCTGTCTGTCTGTCTGTCTGTCTGTCTGTCTGTCTGTCTGTCTGTCTGTCTGTCTGTCTGTCTGTCTGTATAAACAACAATTATACTGTATTACGTCACATTCAGCTGATAACAATGTTTTACACAGACTTCAGGAAACTCCCAAATTCCCTTCTGAGATGTTCTACCTTCAATTTGACCCTCTGCTTCTGACATTGCGTACTTGTACAACACTCAAACGCATAAGAATCCAAAAGATAATAAATTAAAGCAATGTGGAGCAGAACAATTTTCTAAAAAAGTACTATGTGTTTTTATATTTTAAATCTGTATATAAGCTATACTTGGGTTCAAGACTCCTTTTTCATAGTGACGATGTGTATTTCCACCCCCCACTACTGAAAGCTAATATGCAGCCAACTGATGAAAAGTTCTTCCCTTTAGAATTTAAGACGGTTGTCCAGAGTTATCTGGCCGTTGGAATGTTGTTATCAGCGAGAGGAGGGTGAGTGACAGATTGACGCAGGCTCTGACCTGGGCCTACCCACACTGCCTCTGTATGTACTGCTACAGACAGATACTGTTAGAGAACGTTGCCATTTTCTACTTAGTGTTTTCTGAAGCTGTTGAGAGACAGGGGGGGGGAGAGAGAGAGAGATGCTGGTAGTCCCTGAGCATGGGTGGTGGGGAGATTCAGTTTCAAGAGATACAGGCTGTATACCCTCCAACATCAACAATTGTAGACAGATGAAAACAGAATATATTTGGACCGATGTTACATACTTAACCTTGTTAAATTTTACGTTCTTAAATATGGTTAAATAAACTATATAAATACAGAGAATGCGTTTCGTTTGTATATCATTTTAGTTGTTAATTCAATGTATAATTGATCGGTAATGTCAGCTTCTAAATGGGTACATAACTCCGATTGAAAGGACGTGGAAGGAGTATTGTTTTGGGCTCTGCGATAGTAGTGTGTTATCAGCCTGATAAACTGTTACCTCTGGACGACCTGAGGACAGGAAGACTGCCAGACAGCCCTGTAGTAAAACATTTATTTAGCTACCGGATAGATGAACGTTGATGTCTTCATGTATACAGCAGGTACAGCACATCTCCTACCAGCAGTATCCAGGACAACAACAACCACTTCTTTTTCAATACTCTATAATGATCCACTCCTGAAAACAATATCTTATGGATTCAGTGGCTTACCTCTGGCTTACATTGATTACAGAAGTCTCCAGGTTAGGGGACACTCAATAAGGCTCTTCCGTCTAATTTAAGTGACACGTGAAATTAAGCTGTGATGATTCCTGATTATCTGTGTACATTACAAACCTCTGTAGACGTCAGTCACATAGTGAATCACCACCTCTTCAGTCTCATAGTGAACCACCACCTCTTCAGTCTCATAGTGAACCACCACCTCTTCAGTCTCATGGTGAACCACCACCTCATCAGTCTCATAGTGAACCACCACCTCTTCAGTCTCATAGTGAACCACCACCTCTTCAGTCTCATAGTGAACCAACACCTCTTCAGTCTCATGGTGAACCACCACCTCTTCAGTCTCATAGTGAACCACCACCTCTTCAGTCTCATAGTGAACCACCACCTCTTCAGTCTCATGGTGAACCACCACCTCTTCAGTCTCATGGTGAACCACCACCTCTTCAGTCTCATAGTGAACCACCACCTCTTCAGTCTCATAGTGAACCACCACCTCTTCAGTCTCATAGTGAACCACCACCTCTTCAGTCTCATGGTGAACCACCACCTCTTCAGTCTCATAGTGAACCACCACCTCTTCAGTCTCATAGTGAACCACCACCTCTCCAGTCTCATGGTGAACTACCACCTCTTCAGTCTCATTGTGAACCACCACCTCTTCAGTAACCACCACCTCTTCAGTCTCATAGTGAACCACCACCTCTTCAGTCTCATAGTGAACCACCACCTCTTCAGTCTCATGGTGAACCACCACCTCTTCAGTCTCATGGTGAACCACCACCTCTTCAGTCTCATAGTGAACCACCACCTCATAGTGAACCACCACCTCTTCAGTCTCATAGTGAACCACCACCTCTTCAGTCTCATGGTGAACCACCACCTCTTCAGTCTCATAGTGAACCACCACCTCTTCAGTCTCATGGTGAACCACCACCTCTTCAGTCTCAGAGTGAACCACCACATCTTCAGTCTCATGGTGAACCACCACCTCTTCAGTCTCATAGTGAACCACCACCTCTTCAGTCTCATAGTGAACCACCACCTCTTCAGTCTCATGGTGAACCACCACCTCTTCAGTCTCATAGTGAACCACCACCTCTTCAGTCTCATAGTGAACCACCACCTCTTCAGTCTCATGGTGAACCACCACCTCTTCAGTCTCATAGTGAACCACCACCTCTTCAGTCTCATAGTGAACCACCACCTCTTCAGTCTCATAGTGAACCACTTCCTGAGTTACTGAGTGGCACCCAGCTTCACTTCTGTCAACAGCCAATAGTCATTCCTCCTTCATTATGCATAAACAATACTTTTTCTTTCTGAAAGCTTTACAGACACATGTCAGAGAAACACAGGAAAACAGCTTTGTTTTGGTTGTTTTGGATGACCCTTCCTAGTACAATTGGTCATTAGCCAGTCTCATATCAAACCCTTTGGTTGACATGGGAAGGGGCTGCTAAATGATTCACAGTGTGACTCCCTTGACCTTACAGTATTCTGAGATCAGTACAGTGGAAAATATTAATCACTACAGTCACTACAGGCCTACCATGACACTATGGTGGAGGAGGTCAGAGACCTGGCAGGGAGGAGGTCAAAGACCTGGCAGGGAGGAGGTCAAAAACCTGGCAGTGAGGAGGTCAGAGACCTGGCAGGGAGGAGGTCAGAGACCTGGCAGGGAGTAGGTCAGAGACCTGGCAGGGAGGAGGTCAAAGACCTGGCAGGGAGGAGGGCAGAGACCTGGCAGTGAGCAGGTCAGAGACCTGGCAGGGAGGAGGTCAAAGACCTGGCAGGGAGGAGGTAAAAAACCTGGCAGTGAGGAGGTCAGAGACCTGGCAGGGAGGAGGTCAGAGACCTGGCAGTGAGGAGGTCATAGACCTGGCAGTGTGGAGGTCAGAGACCTGGCAGTGAGGAGGTCAGAGACCTGGCAGGGAGGAGGTCAGAGACCTGGCAGGGAGGAGGTCAGAGACCTGGCAGTGAGGAGGTCAGAGACCTGGAAGTGTGGAGGTCAGAGACCTGACATTGTGGAGATCAGAGACCTGGCAGTGTGGAGGCCAGGACCTGGCAGTGTGGAGGTCAGAGACCTGGCAGGGAGGAGGTCAGAGACCTGGCAGTGAGGAGGTCAGAGACCTGGCAGTGAGGAGGTCAGAGACCTGGCAGTGTGGAGGTCAGAGACCTGGCAGTGTGGAGGTCAGAGACCTGGCAGTGAGGAGGTCAGAGACCTGGCAGTGAGGCGGTCAGAGACCTGGCAGGGAGGAGGTCAGAGACCTGGCAGTGTGGAGGTCAGAGACCTGGCAGTGAGGAGGTAAGAGACCTGGCAGGGAGGAGGTCAGAGACCTGGCATTGTGGAGGTCAGAGACCTGGCAGTGAGGAGGTCAGAGACCTGGCAGGGAGAAGGTCAGAGACCTGGCAGTGTGGAGGTCAGAGACCTGGCAGGGAGGAGGTCAGAGACCTGGCAGTGTGGTGCCAGGACAACAACCTCTCCCTCAACGTGGGCAACACAGAGGAGCAGACCGTGGGCTACATTCACATTGATGAGGTTCTAGTGGGCCGGTTACTCTGTGTCCACATCATCTGACACACCCCAAAAAAATTGTGAAAGGGGGGCACAACAACTCCTCTTCATCCCTCAGGAGGCTGAAAAGAATTGACATGGGCCCTCAGATCCACAAAAAGTTCTACAGCTGCACCATCGAGAGCATCTTGACTGGTTGCATCACCGCCTGGTATGGCAACTGCTTGACATCCACATGCAAGGCGCTACAGAGGGTAGTGCGCATGGCCCAGTACCTCACTGGAGCCGAGTTCCCTGCCATCCAAGACCTCGATACCAGGCGGTGTCAGAGGAAGGCCCTAAAGATTGTGAAAGACTTCAGCCACCCAAGTCATAGACTGTTCTTTCTGCTACTGCACAGCCATTGATACCGGAACGCCAAGTCTGGGATTAACAGGACCCTGAACAGCTTCTACCCCCAAGCCAGAAGACTGATCAATACATTGAACAAAATATAAAGGCAACATGTAAAGTGTTGGTCCCATGTTTCATGAGCTGAAATAAAACATCCCAGGAATTTTCCAGATGTACAAAAAGCTTATTTCTGACAGGGTTAGTTGACAGGGTTAGGGTTAGTTGTTAGGGTTAGTTGTTAGGGTTAGTTGACAGGGTTTGGGTTAGTTGTTTGGGTTAGTTGTTAGGATTAGTTAACAGGGTTAGGGTTAGTTGACAGGGTTAGTTAACAGGGTTAGGGTTAGTTGACAGGGTTAGTTGTTAGGGTTAGTTGTTAGGGTTAGGGTTAGTTGACAGGGTTAGTTGACAGGGTTAGGGTTAGTTGACAGGGTTAGTTAACAGGGTTAGGGTTAGTTGACCGGGTTAGTTGACAGGGTTAGTTGTTAGGGTTAGTTAACAGGGTTAGAGTTAGTTGACAGGGTTAGTTGACAGGGTTAGTTGACAGGGTTAGGGTTAGTTGACAGGGTTAGTTAACAGGGTTAGTTGACAGGGTTTGGGTTAGTTGTTAGGGTTTGGGTTAGTTGTTAGGGTTAGTTGTTAGGGTTAGTTAACAGGGTTAGGGTTAGTTGACAGGGTTAGTTGACAGGGTTTGGGTTAGTTGACAGGGTTAGGGTTAGTTGTTAGGGTTAGTTAACAGGGTTAGTTAACAGGGTTTGGGTTAGTTGTTAGGGTTAGTTAACAGGGTTAGTTAACAGGGTTAGGGTTAGTTAACAGGGTTAGTTGACAGGGTTAGTTGACAGGGTTTGGGTTAGTTGACAGGGTTAGGGTTAGTTGTTAGGGTTAGTTAACAGGGTTTGGGTTAGTTGACAGGGTTAGTTAACAGGGTTAGTTGTTAGGGTTAGTTAACAGGGTTAGGGTTAGTTGTTAGGGTTAGTTAACAGGGTTAGGGTTAGTTAACAGGGTTAGTTGACAGGGTTAGTTGACAGGGTTAGGGTTAGTTGTTAGGGTTAGTTGACAGGGTTAGGGTTAGTTGACAGGGTTAGGGTTAGTTGACAGGGTTAGTTGACAGGGTTAGTTGTTAGGGTTAGTTAACAGGGTTAGGGTTAGTTGTTAGGGTTAGTTAACAGGGTTAGTTGACAGGGTTTGGGTTAGTTGTTAGGGTTAGTTAACAGGGTTAGGGTCCTGTTGTTCTACTGCTCCGTTTATCTACCGGTCCTCCAGTTGATCGTCCTCCAGGTGCAGCAGGGTTCAGACTAACTGGGCCTCGTATCTCACGTCTCACCACAGATCCACAGGAGGCACAGTGGAAAAGGCAGTCCGTTCATTCTCTGGAGTCTAAGATGTGGAATTGTTTTAACATCGTCATTCCAAGGATCATTTAGCTATTTGATTTAGAATTTAAGACCCCTTTAGAGAAAATATATATATAACAAAATGAATTGATTGAATATAGATTTTGACCTTTACTGCTATAGCCCATAGAAAAGCATTGAATAACATATTCATAAATGACAAAACAGACTGGCAAAAAATAATTCATAAGGAATATGGTTTGGAAGTGTCTGTCCTATATCTAGGAGATATAATAAAGCTCAGAAAAAAAATATATATATATATATACTGAACATAACATAAACGCAACATGTAAAGTGTTTTATGTATTATCAACTGAAATAAAAGATCCCAGAAATGTTCTGGACGCACAAAAAGCTTCCGTACTTCCATGCTGACCAGTTCTCTCTTGGACAAGAGATGTTATCTCAATGAGAAAAACCTGTAGAAAGAAAGGTAAAATTAAAAAAGATATAAATAAATACATGCTTTATACCGTTACCGGATACCTTCAGACGAGTCAAAAGTCCAAACCATCATGTTCGTGAGAATCTCACCTTTTCACTGTGGGGTCACATTAATTCGCAGCCAAAACGGTTCAGCTGCTTCAATCAGAAAGTTGGTACATCGACTGAACCGACTTCAGACAAGTCCTGTGGGGCTTGTGGGGGTCGTAAGAGCAAAACAGAGATCACCATCCATTCGGACGTTACAGCCGTTTTCATGAGAAGACCGATTTTTGGATTGTCTCATGGTCTGACGAACACCGCTGTAGGTCAGCCACCTTCCACCGCAGATGCAGAAGACGCAGCCCAAGCAAAATATATCTTTACGCTGATATCTCTAACTGAAAATATATCTTTACGCTGATATCTCTGACTGAAAATATATCTTTACACTGATATCTCTAACTCAGAATATATCTTTACACTGATACCTCTAACTGAAAATATATCTTTACGCTGATATCTCTAACTCAAAATATATCTTTACGCTGATATCTCTAACTGAAAATATATCTTTACACTGATATCTCTAACTGAAAATATATCTTTACGCTGATATCTCTAATTTGAATATATATCTTTACGCTGATATCTCTAACTGAAAATATCGCTTTACGCTGATATCTCTAACTCAAAATATATATTTTCGCTGATATCTCTAACTGAAAATATATCTTTACACTGATATCTCTAACTCAAAATATATCTTTACGCTGATATCTCTAATTCAAAATATATCTTTACGCTGATATCTCTAACTGAAAATATATCTTTACACTGATATCTCTAACTGAAAATATATCTTTACGCTGATATCTCTAACTGAAAATTTATCTTTACGCTGATATCTCTGACTGAAAATATATCTTTACACTGATATCTCTAACTGAAAATATATCTCTACACAGATATCTCTAACTCAGAATATATCTTTACACTGATATCTTTAACTGAAAATATATCTTTAGACTGATATCTCTAACTCAAAATATATCTTTATGCTGATATTTCTAATTCAAAATATATCTTTACGCTGATATCTCTAACTGAAAATATATCTTTACGCTGATATCTCTAACTGAAAATATATCTTTACGCTGATATCTCTAACTGAAAATATATCTTTACGCTGATTTCTCTAACTCAGAATATATCTTTACACTGATATCTCTAACTGAAAATATATATTTATACTGATATCTCTAACTGAAAATGTATCTTTACACTGATATCTCTAACTGAAAATATATCTTTACACTGATATCTCTAACTGAAAATATATCTTTACGCTGATATCTCTAACTGAAAATAAATCTTTACACTGATATCTCTAACTGAAAATATATCTTTACACTGATATTTCTAACTGAAAATATATATTTACACTGATATCTCTAACTCAAAATATATCTTTACGCTGATATCTCTAACTGAAATATATCTTTACGCTGATATCTCTAACTGAAAATATATCTTTACACTGATATCTCTAACTCAAAATATATCTTTACGCTGATATCTTTAACTGACAATATATCTTTATGCTGATATCTCTAACTCAGAATATATCTTTACACTGATATCTCTAACTGAAAATATATCTTTATACTGATGTCTCTAACTGAAAATATATCTTTACACTGATATCTCTAACTCAAAATATATCTTTACGCTGATATCTCTAACTGAAAATAAATCTTTACGCTGATATCTCTAACTGAAAATATATCTTTACGCTGATATCTCTAACTGAAAATATATCTTTACACTGATATCTCTAACTGAAAATATATCTTTACACTGATATCTCTAACTGAAAATATATCTTTACACTGATATCTCTAACTGAAAATATATCTTTACGCTGATATCTCTAACTTAACCTGACAGATTTTGATGGGGATTTTTATATTATGTTTCTTAGATTGAGGCACCGATGTGTGAATAGACTGAAAGTGATTTAATAACATACTAATTTGACAATGGCAGGTTTATGATGTATTGGCGGATATAAAGTGCTAACTAAAGGAAATGTCCTTTATCAAAGTATTGGTTGATAGAGGCAGCGTGTTGAGGGACAAGAAGTATTTGAATGAAGTCAAATGGATGAGAGGGTGTGAGAACGTCAGAGGAGAACCACACCAGAAGAACCAGACTACACTAGGTCAATAGACTCAGAAGCCCGACCAGACTAGGTCAGACTAATAATTTGGTTGATTGACAGTCGGTAGAGGAGAACCACACCTGAAGAACCAGACTACACTAGGTCAATAGACTCAGAAGCCCGACCAGACCAGGTCAGACTAATCATTTAGTTGATTGACAGTCGGTAGAGGAGAACCACACCTGAAGAACCAGACTACACTAGGTCAATAGACTCAGAAGCCCGACCAGACCAGGTCAGACTAATCATTTGGTTGATTGACAGTCGGTAGAGGAGAACCACACCTGAAGAACCAGACTACACTAGGTCAATAGACTCAGAAGCCCGACCAGACCAGGTCAGACTAATAATTCGGTTGATTGACAGTCGGTAGAGGAGAACCACACCAGAAGAACCAGACTACACTAGGTCAATAGACTCAGAAGCCCGACCAGACCAGGTCAGACTAATAATTCGGTTGATTGACAGTCGGTAGAGGAGAACCACACCTGAAGAACCAGATAACACTAGGTCAATAGACTCAGAAGCCCGACCAGACCAGGTCAGACTAATAATTTGGTTGATTGACAGTCGGTAGAGGAGCCAACAGATCAGGATAGTGTGACGAGGAGTTACGAGGCTGATGGGAGAACTCTTTATGGCATTACAGAGAAAGGTCACGTCCATCAGGGAGGGAAATGCAAATTGGTGACTGAAACTGTTCAGTTCAATGAGCTAACGATTCACATCCACAATTTCAAGTAGATTAAATTAAAGACCCCAAAATAAATGTTTGTTTTGATTGTAAATTGATAGCAGTTTACAACAAAGTTTAGGAAAGTAGAATCTAGGTGCCTTCCTGTTGTAATATTAGACCTTAGTAAAGTTCTCTATACTTTTGACATTGTCAATATTTTCACTGTTGACAGTCCATCCATCTAGATGAAATTGTCTGCCCACAGAAGAGGTAACACGTATAGTGGTAGAGAGGGGACTCACGGGGAAGGAGAAAAGTAGACAGAACTGCAGGAACGAATCCATGCGGTGATATATTACCATGCAGCCATTGTCATTAGTTATATATGCTTCATGTAGCCTCGGCAGCAAGATTAACTACCTCCAGCTCAATGGATCAGTCACACGTCAACTGCCAGGTCAATTTCCTTTTAACCCTTGTTTTGTGGTTCATAACCTTCTCACAAATATGACTCTGTCAATCAAAATGTATTGTTCCGGGCATCCTAAACCCGCCTTTGCCTTCTGCCTAGGTGAAATTAACTACTGGATAATTTAATCGTTTAGAAAATACATGTCTTAGATGCGTTTTGCTTTAATAAAAATTTGCAGACGGTTTTCTAATAATTTGCTTAAAAAAAACAATCATATATACGTGCCAAGACAAATGGGAAACATTTTATTTTATTTTATTTTAAATCATAAAAGAGTATAGTTTTATTACCGTAGATGTTTCTCTTCCAGATGGTTTCCTCTGAATGGACCATGTTACTCTGGTTATCAGCAGATGGATGAGGAAACTTTACTCACTGTGACATAAATGAATCAGAGTCTTCATAAAGCAGGCTGGTCGCTGCACTGGGAGATGATTGTTTAGAATACTAATGACGGGTAGGTGAGCATTCATCACCCCCTTATTGGACCTAATTAAATTGAGCTGAAGTGATTGGCTGTAAATCTCGTTAGACTGTAATTCCTCTTTAGGGAGCGGGCTAAAGCTGGCTGGCACCTCCTCTCGATCAGGAGGCTAGGAAACTGGCACCTACTCTAGATCAGGAGGCTAGGAGACTGGCACCTCATCTAGATCAGGAGGCTAGGAGACTGGCACCTCCTCTAGAACAGCAGGCTAGGAGACTGGCACCTCCTCTAGAACCGGACACTAGGAGACTGGCACCTCCTCAAGATCAGGACGCTAGGAGACTGACACCTCCTCTAGATCAGGAGGCTAGGAGACTGGCACCTCTTCTAGAACAGCAGGTTAGGAGACTGGCACCTCCTCTAGAACCGGACACTAGGAGACTGGCACCTCCTCAAGATCAGGACGCTAGGAGGCTGGCACCTCCTCTAGAACAGGAGGCTAGGAGACTGGCACCTCCTCTCGATCAGGAGGCTAGGAGACTGACACCTCCTCTAGAACAGGACGCTAGGAGACTGGCACCTCCTCTAGATCAGGACGCTAGGAGACTGGCACCTCCTCTAGATCAGGAGGCTAGGAGACTGGCACCTCCTCTAGAACAGGAGGCTAGGAGACTGACACCTCCTCTAGATCAGGACGCTAGGAGACTGGCACCTCCTCTAGATCAGGGGGCTAGGAGACTGGCACCTCCTCTAGATCAGGAGGCTAGGAGACTGGCACCTCCTCTAGAACAGGAGGCTAGGAGACTGGCACCTCCTCTAGAACAGGACGCTAGGAGACTGGCACCTCCTCTAGATCAGGAGGCTAGGAGACTGACACCTCCTCTAGAACAGGAGGCTAGGAGACTGGCACCTCCTCTAGAACAGGACGCTAGGAGACTGGCACCTCCTCTAGAACAGGATGCTAGGAGACTGGCACCTCCTCTAGATCTGGAGGCTAGGAGACTGGCACCTCCTCAGACTAAATCCAGTTGGTACATTTGCTTGTGATATATGGACATATTTGAGAGAAAGCGTTCCATGGAAACTTCACCGGGAACAGTTTCGTTGAGAACCAGCTCTTCCAGTGTCCCCCCCCTCCAGGTGCCTGAGGTCCTGTTTCCTCAGCCTGCTGGACCACTACAACCAGCTCTTCCAGTGTCCCCCCCCAGGTGTCTGAGGTCCTGTTTCCTCAGCCTGCTGGACCACTACAACCAGCTCTTCCAGTGTCCCCCCCCCTCCAGGTGTCTTAGGCCCTGTTTCCTCAGCCTGCTGGACCACTACAACCAGCTCTTCCAGTGTCCCCCCCCCCCCCTCCAGGTGCCTGAGGCCCTGTTTCCTCAGCCTGCTGGACCACTACAACCAGCTCTTCCAGTGTCCCCCCCCCCCAGGTGCCTGAGGCCCTGTTTCCTTAGCCTGCTGGACCACTACAACCAGCTCTTCCAGTGCCCCCCCCCCCCCTCCAGGTGCCTGAGACCCTGTTTCTTCAGCCTGCTGGACTACAACCCATTAGTCAGATGAGATGAATCGCTGGTTGTCAGACAGCAGATCGGAGTGGAGAGGGACATTTTATTGTGACCTATTGTAAATGTAGCAACCTTGCGCTAGTCTTCCCGAAAGCCGTACTGTAAATAATGGTCGCGGCTGTCACCTGACTACACGGCCGTCTATAAATCAGACTATTGACCAATGTGACTCCGTTTAGTACTGGAGCATTGACACTTCACTCATTTATACGGCTACAGAAAAACCTGATCATTAAACATTCACCTTTACTGGTAGAGGGTCAATGGTCCCCCCTGTTATTAGACCAGTTATTAAGAGGGTCAATGGTCCCCCTGTTATTAGACCAGTTATTAACATATACCTTTACTGGTAGAGGGTCAATGGTCCCCTTGTTATTAGACCAGTTATTAACATATACCTTTACTGGTAGAGGGTCAATGGTTCCCCTGTTATTAGACCAGTTATTAACATATACCTTTACTGGTAGAGGGTCAATAGTTTACCCTGTTATTAGACCAGTTATTAACATATACCTTTACTGGTAGAGGGTCAATGGTTTCCCCTGTTATTAGACCAGTTATTAACATATACCTTTACTGGTAGAGGATCAATGGTTCAGCCTGTTATTAGACCAGTTATTAACATATACCTTTACTGGTAGAGGGTCAATGGTTCCCCTGTTATTAGACCAGTTATGAACATATACCTTTACTGGTAGAGGGTCAATGGTTCAGCCTGTTATTAGACCAGTTATTAACATATACCTTTACTGGTAGAGGGTCAATGGTTCCCCTGTTATTAGACCAGTTATTAACATATACCTTTACTGGTAGAGGGTCAATGGTTCCCCTGTTATTAGACCAGTTATTAACATATACCTTTACTGGTAGAGGGTCAATGGTTCCCCTGTTATTAGACCAGTTATTAACATATACCTTTACTGGTAGAGGGTCAATGGTTCCCCTGTTATTAGACCAGTTATTAACATATACCAGTACTCTCCTCTCTAGTCCTCTACCAGACAACACAATGCAACAGTCCCCTCTCTCTGCCACCAACACAACGGCCCAGTCCCCATGATGGAGCACCCTTCTTCTCAGTAGAAAATAATGTTTGCTTACTAGTTCATCATCCCCCGGAGGCCTGGAGGAGAATAAGGCCATCAGTTGTCATTATGACAGGAGAAAAATGGAGCCATCATATTTCAGCAACACAATGCAGAGAGAGAGAGAGAGAGAGAGAGAGAGAGAGAGAGCTGGAGACGGAGGAGAGACGAGAGGGAGAGAGAGAGAGACAA